>NW_010107960.1:9021-18141 GCF_000699245.1 Pterocles gutturalis
CTGGATGTACCATATAGAAGATGAAAGCTCATGAACTATAAATGTTAAAGTTAGCCTTGTTTTATCCCATCTTCCCATCTGGCACCTAACTGGCATGCCCAAGTTGTCCTTTGTATTTCTCTCAGAGACCTCAAGCCAGGGAGTGGCTTTTATCCATTTGAGCTTTTTTTTCTGTCACCTGACAGAGAAAGAACAGTGTTTCTGGCAGCGGTTAGCAACGAAAAACGACCTGGGGCCTTTGCTTTGCACTGTACCAGTGCATAGTAGCCCACACAGCAGGTCACTGGGTGGCATGAAGACCTCATGAGGCCTCATGAAGAACAGGGCTGCAGCTCAGGGAATGTGTGAGACCTTGCCAAAAGACATCTGCTTTTGCTGTGGCACAGAGCAGTGATCTTTCAAGCTGATCAGGGACCCAGAGCAGAAAGAAAACTGGACCTTGGGCTACATCAGCAGTGCAGCATGAAAGAGTCAAACAAGTGAGCCTTGCTCTCCCGAGGCAAGGTGCGACGTCAGTTTGGAAGCTGAAGACTAGAGATACAACTTGATCTTCTAAATGACCACAAAAGATCTATTCTTTAATAATTTCACTTACGGTGTTTCAGAGTGTTATGATAGTTACTAATAGTTCAGCTCCATTTCTTCTCTAATATATCACATTGAAACTCAAGCCCTTCACAAAGTGCTCTGAGCAATATCTGTGAATTTGTGGCTATCAGTGACAGGATAGTTACACATACTCTGTGGTGAAACATGAAAAAAACTAACTGCTAGTTTACAACACAATGCAAAGATGCTCCATTGTTTATTGCTTGCTTTTCTGAAGTTCGTAGCCAATTCCTCAATGTCTTCTCTGCTGTTTGGTGTCTAGAAAGCAATTCACATCAATTCAGAAAATGTTCTTCTCTGCAATAAGCCCCAGTCCCAAACAGAGCCTTGGTCACCTCTGTCCAGCACACCCAGGGACTGCAGAAGGACAAAGCTTATATTTGATGATATGTAAGTACAGATGACTTTAAAATAAAGAAAACAATGTCGTTTTGCTTCATTTAAAGACAAAAAAATGCCATTTGTCCAACAGGAGCTGAATCATGGCAAGAAGTATTATAATAATACTGTACATTGAGCCATGAATGAGACATACTTTAATTTTTCTTCATAAATTAAGCCTCTCATCATCAGGGAGTAGTGAAGACTGGCTGTTCCCTAAAGGACGGGGACCAAGGAACCAAGGGGCAGAACATGGCTGGCAAGGCAGGAACTGTGCCAGCTGGAGGTCTTGTCCCAGAACACCCAAGCAGGTGAGCAGGGCAGGCCCAAGGATGGAGTCAGGTTCAACCAAGAGCCCAGATGCTCAGGCAAGTCCATGGTGATGAGGCAGGTCCAAGGTCAGGCCAGGAAGTCAGGTCAGGATCCGGTCCTGTGAGGGTCAGGCGCAGCCCAGTGGTTACCAGGCGTGTGTAGTGACAAGGCAGCTCTGAGGTCCAGCCAGGAAGACAGTCCCCAGGTCAGGGTCCAGAGCAATGGGGGCCATGGCCAGGCACAAGCACGGCTGGGAGAGGGCTGAAGACAGGCACACTTACAATGAGTTGGACATGGAGTGAAGGCCCAGGCCTGAGTTTACATGGATTTCTTTGGCCCCTGGGCAGAGGAGAGAGGCCCCACATGAGACAGGTTAGGGACGTTACAGCCATTAGTACCCTCAAAGCTCTGGCATTAATTATCAGACTATTAATATAATATACAGAACCACAGCAGGGTAGGGTGAGAGGGGCACCCTTCCTGTGCATCCTTTGGAGAAGGGGAAGAGGACATATGGCAGCCTTGTATCCCTGAGCCTTGCCAGCTGCTGCTGCCACTGCTACTGCTGCTCAGAAAAAGGTATCACAAAAGCAGGGAGAACAGGAAGCATCAGTGGTTAGCATGAGTACCAGGAGGGATACCTGGCTCTCCCCACCTCCACTACATCCTTCAAACATACCTTGATCTCCTCTGAAAATAATTTAATCTTGTAATTGTCTTCCTTTTCTTTTGGCAAATTAAAATTGCTAGTTTGCTTCCCAAGGTCATTTAGGATGTGGTATTATTTAAATAAGATATAAAGGTGAAACCGAAGGTTAAAATCCTAGTATCTAGAAAATACAGCATCTTTTTGACTAGTAATATTCTGGCCTGAAAATACTGATTTTTTCTGGCTAGTGTAGAGGAGGTTCTGTTCAAGCTATGCCACAGACTGCCTGGAGCTAAGTAAGCTGTGTGAATGTGACACACCTTTTGTACTCTCAGACTTTAACCCACAACATCACTAACTCTTTTATACCAAAGGAAACCCTGGGTTAACATCCTTGTTTCCTCAGGAATGGCTTCCTACCAGAACTGGGAATTTTGAATACTACTACTACTACTACTACTACTACTACTAATAATAATAATAATAGTAAGGTTTACTCATTCTACCTGGTCTCGGGGGCAACTAGAGGGACAGCAGCCTCTCATAAAGAGAATCCAGGTTTCCTACTATAAGGTATAAAGAATTCCCGTAGTCTTCAAAATGAGGTAACTGTTTCACATGTCAAGAAAAGAAGGCTGGTGAGATTAAATTCTGTGTGTACTCATGGCAGTCATAAGGAGATATAAGTTGACTAAATGTAATCAATTTTTCTGCCCATTTTGGAGAAAAACCTCCCCTGTGTATATGTCCTTATTTTCTCTCCTTCTCCACTTCCCTTCATGTTATTTAACTCTTCCAGTGCATTTATTCAACAATCTCCACTGAAGAATTTGAAACTGTTTAGAAGTACTACTTAACTCTTCATATCTCTTAACATACTGTATCATCTACAGTTTAGTTGCAACTGTTCAAATTTTCTGCAGTTTAAACATGTGCATACAAGGCAGAAAGGTATAGTATGCCTGATTAAAAGTAAAATTGTAGAACGTGCTCATCTGTTTGGATTAGAAAAAAACACAGTCAGAAACAGCTATAACAGAATTATTGTATTTTCATCTGATTTTCCCTCAAGATGCTGACGAAAAAACAGGGGGGCTGGTTTGTGTTGGTTTTCCCCTGAAATACCATCATAGGAAAATTGCTTTTTTCACCATCTCTGTCACCTAAGAGTCTTTTATCACTTGCTTTGTCCATTAGTGATACATGTGATTTCTCTGCCAGGCATCTTCAATAAAACTGTTTCACCTTTTCAGAGAAAGATACAATTAAACTGTTCATGCATAGTGCCTTCCATGTAGAATGTCCCCAAGCAACTTCTGGCCCATTAAAAAAAGCCATCTAAAAAGACAAATAAGATAAAACACAGAATCAAATGTGTTTTAATTTGCCCTTAAAAACCAGAAACGGTCAAATGCCTGTTGTGCTAACTAGAGGAGGGAGATTTTCATGTACTACAATGTCATCCACAACCTGTATCTAGGAAACACCACCAGAATACCAGCTATACTAGACCTTAATTCTGAAATTACTGTGCAGAGAATCACTGAAATGTAGCAGATTAGACTGGCTGCAAATGTTAAATGTCAACAAATTTGACTCGCATGTTAGAAGGATCAAATTAAACATGGCAGCCAATGTCTTTCAAATTCATATAGTACCACAGCAGAAGATTTGAAGAAATGCAATACACTAGGTCTAAAATTATGTAGTAATCCTAATGTCCAAAATGATGCCTATGAAGTATTTAATCTCATAATCTCATAATCCTTGAAGTTCTGAATACTGTAATCCAGCCATGACTTTGAAGTCTTCATTTTAATCATAATCTATAGTTTTTAAGAGACTAGATCCCTTATATTTGATTTAAAACAGCAACTAATTTTTTTGACCAATCAGTGTCTCTTTGCTTCATTCTCAATTCATTTTCTCCAGATCATTGACAACAGCTGTCACTAGCAATAAATAGGAATACAAGTAGGTCAATAAAAAGTATATCTTGCTTGGCAGAGTGCTGTATACACATACATCGCAATATATAAAAGTAAATATAGCTAACAGCCTTCAAAAGGCAGGCAAAATCCTACTTTCCCTGGTTTGCCATTGTTTACTGCCTGCTCTAAATATGCTTTAAGGTACCCAGCATACCACATGTATAAGTGACATCAATGTTGTTTGCAGCATTAATTCTTAACAAGATTTCCTGGATTTTTGGCCATTTCTGCCTCTATGAAGAGAACATTTTCGAGGCTACATAATAATGCTCCAAGCCAAATTCAGTCCTGCTGTAATTTCACTGAATGATAGAATTCCCAATAACCACATTTAGGAACAAAGTCTGTTGTCCTTGAAGTGATAAGCACAGACATGCTGTGGGTGCCCAAGGGCACAGTCCCACACCCCCCTCAAAATACTGCATGTGTGGTATTAAAAAGAGCAGAGCGTACCCAGCTTCCCAGTTTTCCTTATGGCTAAATCAGAACATGCTCCTCAGGGTTATTTTCTCACTTGCATTGTGCGTTACCCTTTCAAACTTGGGGTGTGGTTTTTCTTCACTGACATTTCTTTTACTTTTTTTCTGGTCTTATAGGAGCAAGGTAATACATCTTCAGCTTTTCTTTTTTTTTTAATTTGTATTTTGTTGAATGTTTCTTCCACGTTTATGGATTTAGGTGCTGCACACACCCACTAGCTTTACATTATCCAAGGGACATATCCTGCTGTGAGATAACATTCCTGTGTTTGTTTGTCAACCAGTAAGCCATATACCCAGAAAATATTCACCCTGTAAAGGTGTTATGCAGAAAGCTCATAAAGAGCTCAAAAGACAACTTCCTAGTGCATCTCTCTCTTTTGGCTTGACCCCCAAGTCTCCCATTTTCAGCTTGTTCTGGTGGGAAGTAAATGCTTAATCAGCTCTAGCAGGAGATTCTCACAGGGTAAAGAATTCATAGCCACTATTCCCTGTCATCAAAGAAAAGCCAGACCTGTGGACCTCATTTGAACTTACATCCATGCCCCTCCTCTGTTCCTATTGGCAAGTGGTCCAGCACTGCTTATGTTTATATGATTAAACTGTCTTCACTCTCCAAAACAAAGAACACTCACTGCCTCTTGAGAACAGCCCCTGGCCTGTGCTGTCCCCCAACTGTGCCCAAGCATTGTCTGGGACTGAGCTCAAAACTATGCCAGGGAGAATATTAGCAATTAAACAGCATGAATTATCAAATGATAGAGCTGGTATCCTTGTTCTGCTCATTTCACTCACACAGACATAGCCAAGGATTGGTTTTATTGACAGACTCAGGTCTGGAAGAGCCTCTGATAATTTTACCACTTAGGAAAGAGGATTTGTTTGCATCAATTGATTTTGATGTGCCTTTTTCTTACTCTGCAGCTTGACTAAAAATTTCTTCAGTCCACAGTGAATCATAACAGTGAGCAGTACAAGGGTCTTCTAATCAGGCCCAGCAAACTCTCCTCCATGTCCCAGCAGCAGAGCTGAATCTCTCAGATAGGAGAGGACAGTCTCTCCTACCAGTCTCTCCCAGTCTTTTCTCACCTCTGCAGCTGGTGAGGAATAGGAAGATGCTTACAGCAGGTGAGGAGCACCCTCCAACCCCTTTGCAGCTCTTTGACTAGGCTAGGTCTTGTACTGCCTACGAGGAAGTCTCATCTAACCTCCCATGGTATTTACTGTTCTACCATACCTCTGGTTCTTGACATAGCTTGTTTTCCTCAGGTTTGATAGCAAACATTGGTTTCTTCTCAAAGAGCTAAAAGTCCATCCCAGTGTCATTCAGTTTGTCTTCTTGGGCTGGATCACAGAGCAGTGTGGGTTTTCATCACCCTCAATGTCAGGATTCATGAGCGGTGTCTAAGAGATATTCTAATGCCTTTACTTGCACCTTAATTCCTAAGTCAGCTTTCCTGTCCCTTTAGCAGTGGAAAATATCTTTACATATATTTGAAGAAAGTGCTTAAAGTTCATTTTCCACAGTATAATTACCCAGAGTTTGCCATTTTGGACTAGAATGCTCACTGTAATGGGTGCAAATGCTGTGATCCCCCAAGGAAACCTGGGATCTTCCCTGATCATTCTTTCAAAATATAAAGGATATTTTCATCTTCCAGTGATAACGACCCACACTAGCAAATGATCGTAACCACTTTAGATTAGAGAATCACAGGTAGACTGTTCAAACTCATTTTTAACCTGGGAGTACCCTGTTCATCTGGAGAACCAACAATGAGTCACAGATCCAAATTGGTACTGTGATGATTTAATGCTCATGAGGAATATGAATTCTCAAAATCCCTATCAGATGCTTTCCTGGTCTTCTAGTGCCTGACTATGATTTCTCTCAAATCCTATGATTACTGAAGTTTCTTAGAAAGACATTGCAGGATAGACCCCTGGATAGAGTCTTTGTTTCAGGTTGACCTGCTCCTTTCAGTGTAGATACCGCATTCATGGACTCAGGTTTCACCTGTACTATCACTCAACAGTTTCATCCGCACCTTGGCTTCTCACTTGTCAGAGCTGGGAACATCGGAGCTGGCTGCCAGGTAGTCCCTCTCCCAGAAAGATTGTTCTGCCTTTGGTTTTCAGCTGCCTCTTGGGAAATCACAGTGTGATTCCATGGCATTTTAAAACAATATAAATGTGGACTGCTGTGGTCCTGCCCTCTCTCCCTACTTCTGACTGTAAAGGCTTTCACCCCACATTCGACTAAAATTATTTGATTTGAGAGTATCTATTTATCATACAAGAAAAGAGACACAATTGTAGTTTATCTGCAAGGATGTGATGCTTTCCCTCTCTGCTTTTAATACAGGAGCTCAAGTGCCTATTGTTAATACTTCTTTCATTCCTCTCTCTTCACATGTACGCTTTGCCCTTGCATGTTTTAGTCTATATACTGATTGCACATGGATATCTTTAAGTCATGAATCTTGGTAATGCCCAGGAATTAGTAGCAAATTTTGACTCTTTCTCTTGGTCTCTCATATTTCACTACATTGACATGGTTAGTCAGGTGGATTTTGCATTTTTGCCAAAATAGAAATCCCCGCTTATCTTTCTTAATTTAATTTAAATAAGGTGCCAGTATTTAATTTTGTCTGCTGTTTTTTGCGACAGTGACTCCCACTCTATGTATCTGTACTATTCATCTATTCATCTAATCTAAGCTATTTGCCTTGTTATTCTAAGCCCAACAAGATAGTAGTTGTGTAGTTTTGTGATTGAGTAAATTTTTCTCGTATTTGGCCTGACTCCAGTCAGATCCTTTGTTCCTGTTTTTCTGAAATGCCTATAGCATTATCATTTGAACAGGTCACCTATACTCTCTTTGTCCCCACCTGCTTGTATGTCCCTCTGATGAACTTTTCAGACCTGCTGGGTCTGCCACAGTGAGCATGAGACTCACCCACCTTGTGCAGTGCCATGGGCTCTCCCCGACCCCGTGTACCACCATGGGTGGCGTGCCCCAGACACAGAAGCGCCATGTCGCATAAAACAGCATTTGTTTTAAGTTGTGGAATGGGCAGGAGGCCATGATACATCAGGGGAGAACACTATTTTGTATAGTGATACCTGCTCCCCAGCTTCAGCTCTGTCCTTTACCCCCAAGATGACCACCCTTATCCGTGACCTGACTTGTCAGATATGCTCCTGACACATGTCCTACTATGAAACAGCAAATTGTCAGGGCTGTAAGCACCTGCCTTTCACTTTATGTTGTTTTCTTGCTCTTACAGGACTTTATTCTCTTCTTGGGCTGAAAGTTCAAGGCCTACTGGCACAGCTTCAAAACGGGACATGGGCTAACCCTGGCTGCATCAGTTTCTTCTGATTTCTCTCTATTTCTGATTTTAAATTTGCTTATTTCACTGTTCTGCTACCTTCCAGCACACTCACTTCTTTATGGTCTAGATTACTATTATTGTGAAACTGGTCTTATATTTAGAATTATATAAGCTGCTTTTATTACATGCAATTGTAGTACACTGAGGAAGCACTAGTTTGGTCTTTTATAACACTTCAGCAACATTATCTCTGAAGGGTATTAAAATATGCACTTGGCTACATTTATGATGTTTAATTGAACTTTTATTAGGTTTTTTAATGTATCCTCATAAAGCACCATACTACAGTAAGAAATAATGTACAAGTAGTAGATTATGTAAATGAAGCAGAAAATGGTATAGTTTAGTGTTTAGTTCATATAAAATATAAAAATTAGATGAAAAATGTGGTTTTGAACGCAGTTATAATTAAAATTGTATATTGGAGTCTGAGCTACACCATAGTCTGTAAATACCAGCGGTTGCACTGAGTTCTGAGGAGATTATGATGCAGTAGATGCTGATAAATTACTGTACAAAGTAAGGCTTTTATTGATTCACTTTGTTTGATTCTCTTCCCTTTTTTTTTACTGCATGAGTTTACATTTTTGCAATTATCTGCTGAACTGGAGTAAATTAAATTCAGAGAAGGCAGCAAAAGACAAAGGTGGCAGAAGTGCAGTGTAATGGCATAGAGCTAAACAACAATGAGAGAAACACATACACACGCAAGCATTTCACCTGGGTAATGGTAACACCACTCTTGGGAGCAAAACAGCCCAGAAATTCTGAAAGGCTGTTTCTGAAAGGGGAGTAATTACCATGCCCACAGCCATCTCACCTCACGCTGGGATCCTGCGCAACATAACAAGCAATGGATATGCTGTCTTTCCTGCTGGTTTTCAACAAGCTCCCAGAGAAAGTGGTGGCAAGGCGAGTGAGAGAAATTCTGGACAGTAGCGGGTTGTTTGATAAATTTCATCCTGGATTCAGCCACAGCCATGCTACTGAGGCTGCCCTTGTCAAAGTCACAAATGGTTTGAATTCTGCTGCTGAAAAGGAAGCCTGGCCTTGTTTGTACTATCAGATCTAGCCATAGGGGGGGTTATTCTGTAAAAGGCTGGATTCTGTTGCAGTGCCTAGGTGACTGGCTAGTGTTGACTGAGAATGTGTTGAACTGGTTCCAGCAGTACTTGATTGCTTTCCTCAATCAACATAGTAGGGTAAATTCTCCTCGAGAGCAGCCAGTTTCACATAATGACACTTGATCCCATGGAGAATTCACCAGCAGCCTTAGTTGGCACTGATGCTTTACACTCTTT
>NW_010107960.1:18172-26655 GCF_000699245.1 Pterocles gutturalis
GCCTTTCAGAGAGATATATGAGATGCATTAGAGCAATGTATTAGAACTCCATTTTGGCTTTGTTGAAGAGGACTATATTTCTGAAAGTACCAACCATCAGATATTCAGAAACAAAAGACTTTCTTGTGCAGTCAAGATTATTAATAGAGATAAACTCTTGTTTTTACCTGTTAATTTGAACCCAGACTTCTTTTTAATTTTTTTTTTCAAAGAGGCCTGAATTCTGTTTGTAAATCTGGAGTGACAGTGCTGACACCAATAGATACCTACAGTTATAAATAAGAGGAGAATCTGACTCAATTGTCTGAAAACCAGAAGTCACTGAATAACTTTCATGGGACTTCAGTTTACATTCATGATCAGTAACCTTTTTAGCCTAATAAAGAGACTCCAGTGCTTCTACTACTTGAATCCGCTCCAGTTCAACCAGTAGCCTGGTACTATTTTAACCTTGTAGAAACTTTGCCTATTGCCAGGCTCCTCAGGCTGTAGCAAGACTGATCTGCAGAGGGATTACAAACCTTAAACCAAAGACCTGAAAAGGAATTTATCCACAGATATTTCCGAATCGCATCAGTGAGAAAAAAGCAGATTTGCTTCTCCTCAAGATGTTTCTTAACAAAAATATATACAATCTGAAGTTAGCATGCAATGAGGTTACCTGCAAATTATCCAGTCAGAGATTATCACAAATTTCACTAAAAAGACGAAGTTACAGAGGGAATTTGCATGAACCTTAAAGTTTGTAACAGATAAAGGTTCTCAGTCACTATAAAATCAGAATGTGATTAACAATCTTTTGTTAACTTCACAGATACAAAATGTGCAGTATGCAAAAGAACAATCTTGAGTAAGAATTTAGGCATACTCTTTCTCATGTGTCTTCATATGTCCAGGAGCTGAAGTAACCTGTTATCAAGGACCCTACAGAATAAGGGTTTTTTTCCTGGGTTTTTTTTACTTCATAACATAATAATTTAAACTAGTGTACTGGATTTAAAAAGGCAAATGGTGCTAATGTGCAGTGGGAACCTAAACAAAACAACATTTGAAACCTTTCTTTCTCATTAAAAATTCATAAAATAATTAAAACCAAGCACATCCTTATTTTCTTACTAAAATAACCTAAGAAATGTATGAAATGTACATAAACATACATCAAATCTATAGGACATTTCAGCTTTACATTTTGACCCAACATGCACATTAGTAATTTGAATAGAAAGTTTATTAACATGTAGTGATAAATTGAAGAACAGTATTTCATAGATGGCATAAAGAGATCAGAATTTGACTTGGCACGTTTATTAACACTATTGAACAAGCACTGCTTAAGAAACTAGAAGAAGACATACCCTATCCATTTTTTCACAATGAATCTTATTTTCTCTTAGGTATCCCCTGACTTGTAAATCAATCTTGTATTTTTCCTATGGAAATGCTTGAACATTCACATTGAGAATTTATATGATTTGCTTTAAAACGGCCTCTTAATAGGTTCTTTTTTATATTAGGTTTCCCAAAAAACAATTGGACTTAGTACAAACCAATGACTTTAGTTTTTGCACATTGCATTATGATTAACCACTCCATAGCAGAGACTTCAAAGCAGGTTTCTTGGTTAAGTAATATGCATGCCTCATGTTAATACCCTTGTTGCTAATCATAACTCGGGAAAACAAATCCTGCTACAAGTTGAAAACCATTTTACAATTAACTTACAAATAAGTAGACCATAATTACATTGTGTTATCTCACTTTGTTTTTACAGCCTTTTACCATGCTTCAAACAAGCAAATTAGACATATAGTGCTGAGTGATATATGGTCAGGAATGTTGCAAAGGATGTATTTTAATGACCTGAATTTGAAAGGATCATGTAAAGGTTCATCACTTTGGTTATTTCAGAGAGATGAGACCACTATTTTGTTGATTTGCTCTGCTCTGCTTTGCTTTGCTTTTTTGGCACTTCATAGTAAACCATCTTGCCTAGGTCATTGCACAAGATAAAGATAGATGGGACTTACGTACATTTTTTTTAAGAATTATTTCAATGGTTCTAAAAACATAGTTATTTTTCTATATCAAGCTATCACTGTTTCAATGTCTAATATTTCATAATTGACCAAGACCAAATCCAGATGGTTTGTATTATTAAGATAGTGTTAGCATCTTGCTGGGCGCAGGAAGTATTTGCAGCTACAGTATGTGGTGAAATACCAGGACACAAACCTGTCTTTAGTCCCCTTTCTGACCTACTGGCTAGAATAAGCTGGGGGGAAATTCCACTCTAAGGGAGAATAACATTTTAAAGAAAATTGGAGTAAAGGAACTGTTTTTCTTCATGTCAACAAGCTTTTTAGGGCAGAGGTCATTCAAAATTAGCCAGATTTTGAATTTTATTTCCATCTAGTCACATTTAGCCTTCCTTGTCTTCAAAATAAGGTTGACTAACCTTACATGATACAATTAAATGTCCTTGAAACTGTGTGCACGTCAGTAGAAGGAAACAAAGTAAACATAGTGGCCTTATGGTCTCAAGTAGGTATACATGGCAGTCCTCTTCTGTCGAGGGGCTCCCCCTTGCTCCCACTGATCTCAGTTATGAATCTGAGCATGTTCTTACTGCTATCAGCAAGAATTTTTGACTCATTCATCCCACTGACTTCTGTTTTCAGTTCTGTATTTTCTGACTCACACAGAACATGTTTTTGAACAAGTGTGCTGAGCAATACCAATTTCAAAACTACTTGGGATTATGTACTGGTTTGGGCTGGGATAAAGTTAGTTTTCTTTATAGCCGCTTGTATGGTGCTCTGTTTTGGATTTGTGACCAAAATAGTATCGATGACATGGGGATGTTTTAGTTACTGCTGAGCAGTGCTCACACAGAGTCAGTGCTGCTTCGGCTTCTCACACCACCCCACCAGCGAGGGTGGGGTGCACAAGAAGCTGGGAGGGGACACAGCTGGGACAGCTGACCCCAACTGACCAAAGGGATAATCCCACACCATAGTACATAGTGCTCAGCAATAAAAGCTGGGGGAAGAAGGAGAAAAGGGCAACATTTGGAGTGATGGCATTTGTCTTCCCAAGTCACCGTTAAGTGTGATAAAGCCCTGCTTTCCTGGACATGGATGAACACCTGCCTGCCCATGGGAAGCAGTAAACAAATTCCTTGTTCTTCTTTGCATTACCTATTCAACTGTCTTTATCTCAACCCATGAGATTTCTCACTTTTACCTTTCTGATTCTCCCACCCATCTCTCTGGGGGGAGTGAGCAAGTGGCTGGGTGGAGCTCAGCTGGCTACAGCAGTTAATCTACAACAGATTGCTGGGTGGCAATAGTACTATATTATTTACAACACCAAGCACTTAAAAGCATGACTGGTAAGAACATCTGAGTTCGTACTCAGACCACCCAGGAATATCTCATTTTCATTAGGTAAGGGCAAAGGGATGACACTCTAACTAATACTAAGAAAACTATTTTGGAAGGCAAAACTTCCTTCTCTGAGATAGATGAGGATATGGCAATGACCACAGCATAAGCTGAGAAAAACAAGGACATATTTTACCTGAACAGAGAAAGAAGGAGGCCATCTCCCATGTACATGAGACTGGAAGAATATGGAGGGTCAGGAAATATGAAGTCTTTGATGAGAGGCTTGAACTGAAGATGCAAGGTTATGGCCTGAAATTACATGGCAAATGGCTGTTCTCCGCAGTGTCCGAGAAGGGTGCAATAGGGAGAGCTTGTGGGAGGAGATGAAGAAATTTGCTTCAGCCATGAGGAGCTCACTGAGGTGGTGACCAGACATTGCCAAGAAGACACCAGTTTGTGTTTTCAGTTTGAATGGAAATGGATAAGTCTGGATTAGAAATGGACTTGTGAATTTCAGTAGAGACAGCCCTTGAATTTGTGTCCTGCAGTCAGTAGGTCTGGTAGGTTAAGGAAGGGATGGAGTCTCTGAAATCTGTTTGAGGAGAAATCAGTGGAGAGATTGGCGTGAGCAGCACTGGTGGAACAGCAGCAGGCAGCCCAGCACTGAGTCTGAGATGAACTCCAGGCAGAAAAAGTAAACAGCACTCTCAGCATACTTACAGATAAGAGGGAGAAGGGAGGTGAGATGGTAGTAGTGGAGGCAAACAGATTTGATTTGTGTTTTCAAAGTGGAGAGATTAAACACACACTTGTTTTGAGAGGAGGGAGAAGCCAAGGCAAATGACAATGCAGAGAGAGGATAGAAAAAGAGGTAAGCAAGCACCAGGGAGATGAGAAGATGCGCTTAACGCTTGCATCCGTTTTGCAGATCGAAACTGCACTAATTCGGGAAGCAGTTTATATAATCCATTAAAAAAGCATTTTATTACCTTTTTTTTGCTTTGAGTCACTGACTTCTAAAGAATGAGAACAGCCATAAATGCTATTGTCTCCACAGGCAGCAATTTGGAAATAGAAGATGCATGGTTACATGATAAGTGTATTTTCTTCATAAAAAATGTTTTCAAATCAGGTTTAAAATAAGGGAAAAATAACTAGAAAATATTCTGCGCTTCAGAAAATAATAAAATGTCTTCTTATTTTCCCCTGATAGGCCACACAATGCAGATTACTTTATGCAGGAAGCTAAACGGAAGAAGCATAAAGCAGATGCAATGGTGAGAACATTTTCTTTCCAGTTATGTTGCTCCAAATTATTTTTGTAATGCAGTTTCTTCATCAGTGCAGTATTGCTGGGGTAATTATAAAATCTATTATAAGGATGGCTAGGCTTGTTAAATTAAGAAATGTTTATATAATCAAATGTTCATAGCCCAATAAACTATGACTTAACAAATAGTGACTTACTGAGATAAAGGCCTGGATAAATAAAACTTTCCATTTATTCCTTTGCCTTAATTAGTAACATAGTAATGGAGGCTGTGTAAGGGACCCAAATACCTATCTTCTCAGTTTAACTAGCTGGCTAGATCCTATAATTGTATCCCCAAATTTGGTCTTGTGCCTGAGGTATTGGTACTTTTGAAGAGCTTTGGCTCTTCAGTGCCAAAAGAATCCTGTTTTCATGGCAGACATCTCCTAACGTAATCAGAAGCATGCAAGAAATCTGTGTAATCCTAGAGGAGCACCTGGCACATAAAGGACTATTGCAACAAACAGATTCTTGGGGCTGGCTTTGACCTGTCTAAAAATGTAGTCAGTAAGACCCTCTTGAAAAAGGGGGATCTGAGGTTATATGGAGCACTACACTGATGCTTGTCTTTCCAAACAAGTGGGTGCAGCAAAGTAGGCAGTGCTCCAGGAGAGCTCCGCTTAGCCATCTCTCAGCTTTCTCCAAGGCTACATTTATCCAGCACTATGAATAAGCTAGCACAGCCTTAAAAAAATTAAGCCTCTGAGATGGCAGATCCAATATGTAGGGTGAGGCCCTGTGTTACTATGGCTGTCTTGCAGGTGGGAGTAGCTGCAGTCCTGCCTTGCTCTGTCAGACAGACACTTTGTTGTCACAGCAGTAGGAAAGAAGAAGGGTAGCTCAAAGCCTCTGTTTCTTCACCTCTTTTTCTCAGCTGTGCAGAATGAAAAAAGGCCAAAGAACCAGAAGCAGGCCTTAATTTAGGACACTAACACAGAGTTTTACACTCTACCTGAGTTTATTAGTGCAAATTTCCATGGTTTATTCAGTTCTGTATTACTCTAAAGTGAGTCTTAAATCAGAAAATATTGTGAAGAAGTACAAAAGTACACATTTTAGTGTGCTGCTTTAAACAGAATGGAAAAAATCACTTAATATGCAAAGGAAATTCTTAGTCTGAAGAGTAGTACTTTTATGGTAGACTTCCAGAAACAGGAGGTGCAAGCATTATTCTCTGCTCTGCCACAGGTTTCCCACATGAGAGTCACTTAGGCACAGTTTAAATAGCCTCCCATTAGTGTTAGGTGATTGAAATATCCTTCACATCCTTCTGTACACGGTGGACCAGCATCTTACTTACACGTTGTGAATCGCCCTTTGCAGGTACTTCTTCTCTCTCCTTGACTGTGTAGGGATCCTGGAAGAATTGCCATATTGCCAGAGTGCCTCCAGGCACTTTGAATCACCTTGCTGGGCTCAATACGTCCTGCGCTGGCACTGCAATACCTAGTATAGGCACTTAGACTGAACAGCCTGAAAATTACTCTAAGTCTCTCTTCTCTTTAGTCCCCCATCTGTGAAACTGGGATAATAGCACTTCCACCCGCACAAGGGCGGCAGAGAGGGAAATATAATAAAAAGTTTGTGAAGTTCTTCAGTATGATCGCAATGGGAGTTACATAAGAACCTAAAATAGATTGAAGCCAGTGTGCCATTCCAAAGTTACTATTTAAAATCTTTATCCCTTGGAAAATAATAAAGTCCGTTAACCTTCCACAGTGTGCATCAGATTTCAACCAAATGCATACAGTCCATTAATGGGCTTTATGTAACACAGGAGTTCAGATAGAAGGAAAGAGAAGTCAGGACAGAGAGGTATTAGTATGATTCATTTCTATCCACATCAAAAATGAAATTCTGAGAGCACATAAGTGGTATGAACATTATGTGCACATTTGCATATACAACATTGTTGAGGACATGTATATGTATATATAAGTATATATATTTAAGTGTATATATAAGTATATATAAGAGTCAAAGAAGTACTGAAAATAGGAGATGAAATGGGACAAGGAAGTAGGATGGCAGGAGACGCTGAGGGAGCAGGAGCAGGAGAAGCAGAATATCCAGCAAAGGGTATTCCTGTCTAAGCTCTTTCTCTTCCTGAAAGAGAAGGAGGATACAGAAAGCAAATTCCTGACCAGAGGAGAGTGTGGTCAAGCAGGGATGAAAATGGTAGGGATAAAGAAGACATGAGAACAGAGACCAGCCTTTGAATAAGAGAGTTAGTAGTCAAAGTATTATTTCTGATTCTCTTAGTTCACAATAACCATTACCTTTCTCTGTTGAGTGATAAAAAACCTACATTTGCAAACATATATGAAACCCTTTTTAGTGAAAGCTGGAACAAAAGGCCTGATGAGTTTGTGGAATTTCCAGAACTGGAAGAGCTTTGACAAAGATCTGTCAGGAATGTCCTAGGCAGAGTTCATCCTTCTTTGGACACAAGAGGGAGGACGAAATAACATTTTGTACCCTTTTTCAGCTCTATGTTATGTATCTTATGATTTTCACTGATGCACAGGGTGTGATGGGTTTTAGCTTTCTCCTAGGAAAATTTGTGAGTCTGAAGATATACCAACTTGCATCAAGTTTACAATCAACGTGGAGAAAATCCTATCAAATGTAACCATATCTTGATGATGATACTATTTCTCTGTGTCCTTATTTTTTCCCTCTAGGTGGAAAAGTTTGGAAAGGCACTGAATTACGCAGAAGCAGCATTATCATTTATTAAGTGTGGAAATGCAATGGAACAAGGCCCGATGGAATCTAAATCCCCTTATACAATGTATTCAGAAACAGTTGAACTCATCAGGTAGGAAGGGAAGAGATGACCTCAGGGGTCACTGTGCAAACACGCTCATCTACATTATCACATAATTCCCGAGATACAGTAAAAGGGGAGAAGTGTGGTTGTCCCAAGTGCCTTATCAGTTGTATGTAATATGTATGTATTATCTGTGATTTCTATGAAAATTAAATCAGGAAACTGTGTAGAGTTAAAAAAAAAAAAAAAAAAGAAAGAAAAATTTAAAAAAGCACACAAAGCTTTTCATATTACTTGAATTGCAAGTTACTTCAAGAGTTTCATGGTATAAGTCCCGTGCTACTCAAAATGAAAAAATAATAATACATAATACCAGAACATTCTCATGGAGTTGTAGTTTGCAAAATGGTACGTATTTAAGACTGCAGTTTATTGGTTACCTGAAATATGTGAACAGTGATAGAAAAAGGGACACCCAAAGTCCACTTGGTGTGTATGTTCCTACTGCAGCCAGTGGAGTCCGAAAAGCTGTCCACCTCGCACTTAAGCAGACCCCTACATTTAGTCATCTTCATGGCTCTCCAAACAGGACAGTCTAGAATTCCGTCCCACCCTCAGTCCCTATGAAGAAAGTTTGACTCTTAAGTCCTTTTCTCCTTTATAGTTTGCACTAAGAGTTAACATTAATGACAGTGTCAGTAGAGACCACAAACATCAAAATCATCCCAGCAGCTGAGTGACTCTCTCCACAGGAGGGCAAGCCCAGCTACACTAGCAGAGAAGGCTGCACTGTTAGTGGCCATGGCCTTATTCCTCAGGACAGTCACACACAGCTCTTGTCAGGACTAAGGTCATAGGAAGTAAAACATTTTAATTTTTAATAATATTCATAGTGGAGCAAAGTTTCTAGAACAATTGCATTCTTTTGGACTTAGTGTTGATGCAATTATTTTCTCACATATTAACAATTCCATTGGCATTTTATTCCACTTAGAATCATAGAATCATAGAA
>NW_010107961.1:0-5255 GCF_000699245.1 Pterocles gutturalis
CTCGCCCGGAGCTGCCGTTGGCGGTGCCCGGTGCGCGGAGCCAAAGGCTTCCTGGGAATGCCACCCGAAAGGCATTTGCTGCGCAAACATTCAAATATTCCCGCAGAACAATAAATCAAGGGAGAAAAGATGTGTTAGTAAAGTAATAACGAGCAGAGAGCAAGCTTCTTGTGAGGAAGCAACCGCTCAAGTGCTGCTGGGGGACTGTTCAGTGCCTGTAGGAGAACCGCAGCTGCTTTCCTTAACTTTGAGTGCTGTGAAGTACATTACTCAGTCCTACTCGAATGCAAACCAAAAGGCTGGTGGAGAGCAGAAGTCTAAGCATTTTAAATGTGCTGTGATCTCTGTTGTCCTAGAAAATTTGCTTGTAACTAGAAGTATCTGGCCAGTGTCCTGCCAAAAGTTCAGTTTCTTTTCTTTCATTATTCAGGGGAATAATGCTAACACATAATGCTACCGAAGCCCCCAGTTGCTATGTATTTCTGTACATTACTCTTCCCCTTCAAAGGAAGGAATATGCTGATATGAAGGACAGTGCCAAGCTGGCCCATTCTAGGGCCAATTACAGGTGTCTGTGCCCATCAGGGAACCTGCATCCCTGGGGCACCTCATCACCTGTCAGCAACAAGGAGCAAAAGCCCAGGACTGCATCTTCTTCTGCCCTTGGGGGGAGATATACAGCTGCAGACAGAGGAGGGCAGGAATCACAGCTCTTCCTTGATCACACACAAAGAGGTGGAGGAAGGCCCCAGCCCCTCCGTGCAATCTCACCACAATTTGTACCTCACAGCATTTATAACAGCATGGACTGCTAACAGAAAGAGAACCAGGCTGAGTTCCCTATTCCGCTCTGTCCTTTGAATGAGCTTGGCAACAGGCTTCTCTGCAACTTGGTTTCCCCACTTGCAAAATACCCATAGTTTAAGGTATTTTATGAACTGGGGAGAACTGAGATAGCTGATATTGTCTGAGCCAGACAAAATCTGACTGTAAAAGAGGCCACAGTCAGGTTTTACAGTTTGATTACCAAGCAATTCCAGGAAACCCATTCTGTCTAAACAACACCTGCCTGAGGTGCTGCAATTGAGAGACTGTTATTCACAGCACTCACAGAATTTAGTATGCAAACACAGCATAACAAACCCATGGTAAATTAAAACACAGGTCTGCTGCTCTGAAGAGTTTTTCAAAGTTATGAAATGAAAGTAGCTTTGGGCAGGGCAAAAAATAGGACTTGATTTTGCTTTTTGGTTGAGTTAGAGAAAAGTCACTGCTTTCAGTGAAGTTACTCTTGATTCCATTGGTGAGAGTGTCATCGGATTTGTGGACTGAAAAACACATTCTGCTCTTCCTCAAGCAAAAGAAATAACCCTCAACTCTTGTGTCTAATATCTTTCTGTTTTCCAAGCACCATCATTTCTTGTATTGTTGATGAGTAGAAGTATGATGTTAGCATGTAATAGTCTACTATAGATTATCAAATTATTACGGAGGTGGTTTTTTTCAACAAAACAGAGGTATACAGAGAAGAGTTCTATTCTTGCTGCCATGATTATTATTTTCCTCATCTATTTTAGGTTGAAAACACAGCACACACTCTGGATAATGTAAATGATTTTTAGGTGTTTACTTTCCTCTAATGTGGGTATGCAGCATGTGAGTTTTTACTGTAGTTTAGAAATCTGTTGGACCAATATGAAAGGACTGAGCAACTGTTGAGCCTTCTAAGAGCATAGTAATTTTTTTTTTTTTTTTTTGTACAGGCTTATTTATACATTCTTAAACTGGTTTTACAGTAAATGAACCATGAATACAGGTAACTGTCTTCAGTAGCTGGTTGTCAAGTACCAGATTTTTAAATCTCTGTAAAGTGCAACCTCTGAAGTAGTGTACTCTTACTGCAATGGCCTGGGATTTATAGATGTTACTTCCAATAATGCCAATGTAAACTTGCCAATCTGCACATAGCACAGAGCCTTAATATTGAGGTCAGAGTGAAGCCTATGACTGGCTTTGGAAGGGATATAAAGTTTGGAGGGGTCTATTTTCCTCATTGTGGAGGGATTTGCAGATGTAAACACCACAGAGAATGTATATCCACAGCTTTGTACTGGGGGAAAAAAAAAAAAAAAAAAGATCTTTCAGATGTTTAGTGATTCTGACAGCTTCCAGAATCACTCATATCCTTAAACTCATCACACTGAAATTAGTAATGTGTAAGAAATTGGTTTCCTTTGAGCATAAAATTTGTTAGGATTCATACAGTTGCAACTAAAGCCAGTGAAGGCTCTTTAATAGTGGAAAAATTGGTGCATGTGAATATCTTCCAGTGGTCGGATGCACTGGCTTAATTCTGGAACCACACTAAATATGCTTTTCTGAGGGCAGAGTCTGTTTCAATACATTAACTGTCACTCCTGTAAGTCTCTGGTTGAATTAGTATGTGCTGCTCACAGTAAAGCTTTAGTGGGCATCAGTCAGGGCAGACTGCAGCAAGGTGACTGCAGGAGCATGATTTGATGTGCCATAAAGGGTGGTGCAAGTGTGAATGTGTGTGTGTTACATATTCCCTCTTCCTCCCTGTCCAGTATATCCATGGTTGTGTTCTCACAGGAAAGATGGAGTAAGAGTACCAATGTTAAGAAAAGGAATCTTTAACTTTCCATTTCTTCACTTCCCTTTCCAGTAGCAGACAGTCGTCCTCCTTTGCACCCACTCACTCTGCCCTGCTCCAGCCTCTGCTCATGCGAATCATCACTTGCTTCTTCTGTCTCTGTAAGTTACATCTGAGTCCTGCACATATGAGGGGAGGCTGAGAGAGCTGGGACTGTTCAGCCTTGAGAAGAGAAGGCTCAGGGGGAATCTCGTAAACGTCTATAGATACCTGAAGGGAGGGTGCAAAGAGGACAGAGCCAGGCTCTTTTCAGTGGAGCCCTGTAGCGGCGGGATCAAAGAACGAACTCCGGTAGGTGGTGAAGAAGAATCACTTTATTGCTCTTTTACAACTACTTTTATAGTCTTTTACTACTGTGAATACGTCATCTACAAAACCTCTCATTGGCTATTAACTAAAAGCAACACACTATTTTCTAGCTAATTCGTTCCCTTGTTTACATCTGGATCTTTCCATTGTTTACCACCACATCAGTTCTCCTTACGGCCATGTCAGGTCCTCCATCACCTCCTCTTCCATTCTTCTTAAGGGCAATGTCTTCTTCTTCTGGTCTCTTAAGGGCAAAACTTCACGTCCTAGAAGTCAAATCCAAATTCAGCATCTTCTTATTCCCCTGGAGAGCCCAGTCACAGGTCCAGAGGCAATGGGCACAGACATGGGAGGTTCCCTCTGAATATCAGGAAGGAACTGCGAGGGTGACTGAGCACTGGCACAGGTTGCCCAGGGAGATTGTGGAGTCTCCATCCTTGCAGATATTAAAAAAAACCTCCAGACATGTCCATCCTGAGCAACTGGCTCTAGGTGGCCCTGCTTGAGCAGGGGTGTTGGGCCATATGACCCTTCTGACCTCAAACACCTTGTGATTCTGTGATTCAGCTGTCAGGCAAAGCATTAAGTTACTCTCCCCCTTTTCTATGGCTTTTAAACAGTCCATGTAGTTCCTCACCCTGCAGCCTTCTCAAGCACTCTGGCACTTTGCACAGGCAGGCTCATCTTCATCTGTGGCAGTCCTTCCCTGTTACCCCAAAATCAACAGCACAGGGAGAGCTACTTGAGAGCTGCATTTAGCAAAGCTTCTCTAGAGCTGTGCCTTCATATTCCTATGACTTGTTCTCTGACATCAACTCAAATGTTATACCTAAGCAAGGGAAATCCATGTGAGAATGGGCAGATGCCTGCAACACCATCTGAAATCAATAGCAAAGTTGTCACAGAATTTAGTAGGAACAGGGCAGAAACCCAACAGGGCTGTTAAGGAAACCTAGGTATTGACTGACTGATGAAATAACTTACCACTGATGTCAGTTCGGAAGAACGAACTGTGAATAGCAAGGAACGCAGTTCAGGGTGTGACATGACATTTTCACGAAGCTCAGTCTGCAACGTCAAAATATGGTTTATGTTCACATCCTTTATTAAAAGTCTAGATGCTATTTATACCTGGGGTAGGTAAATTCCTATGAAAAAGAGTCTCAAACTCGATAGTCAACAACTCTCAGAGGTCTTTCAGGGCAACGCCATTTACACCGATGTGTGGATTCTGAGTGGCATGCCTGAGCTCCTGACTCTGCTGCAAATCTCAGGTGTGGTCTAGGGAAGGTAACTCAAACCCCCAACTGTAGTTTCCCAACCGTTCAGTCCAGTTCTTGATGGAAGAGTGACTGTCCACGTTACCAGAATTATAATGACCCATGGACTGGATCAGCAGAGACAGAGACTAAAGGCCCAGACAGTCTCTCTAAACCGAGGCTTTTTAGTTGTGACGCCATCACTTCTGAATAACCTGGTGTCTAATCCATGAAAGTGTTTCAGGAGTACTAGTAGCCAAAACAACTTTTTTACAGCACTTTGTTGTTCAGCATCACAATCCTTGCATCAACTGCACTTCATATTTCTAGTATCTTTACATCACTCACTAAAAACAAAGTGAAGAAACAACGATCAAGCATCAGGTAACACTCCAAGGAGAAGAAAAGATGTATACACAAGTGTTCATTGGTAACTGGGTGTCAGATAAACGGTTGATTAGGCAGGCAGCATACTGCTTGGATGACATTACCAGTTCTTGAAGGATTTATAATGTGTCATTGAAAACAGAGAGATTTAACTAAAATCTTGTGAAGACTTAAACCCCACATGTTTAGCTTTACACCTTGTGAGTAGTTTCACTGAGGTGAATGAAACTATTCACTGTGGAAAGCTAAGAAGAGGTGTAAATCTCTGCAGCATTAATCATTTTGGTTGATTATCTCCCCAGGGACTGGAAACAGGGACTGGCAGCTACCAGACATACAGGCTCAAACAGCAGTTTTGGCCTAATTGAAAAACAGCATTAAAAACTGTGGAACAATCCTGGCTTTTTCCCCCAAACTTGCAGTGGGTGCTGTGTGGCTCCGAACTCCCCTCTGCAGCCCTCCCAGACAACTGAGATTTGCTCACCCATGGCTAAGAAAAGTAGGCGTGCTTTGACTGTCAAAATAAATATTTTTAAATGGCTTTCAAAAAGACAAAAGTGTTTGGCGCAATTGGGAGGGTTGTCATGTTGTACACACCGAAGGCTTGAGACTAGACCCTGTGCCAG
>NW_010107962.1:0-31796 GCF_000699245.1 Pterocles gutturalis
TAATATAATTGAACTATTTAAAATATTTAATAGATATTCATGCGTCTTTACAGTGAAACAGAGGTCTTCTAAAGTGCTCTGTGATAAATGGTCACCCTGGGATTGCCATTTTCTGGAAAACTCCAACTCTCACAGAGGTAGAAGCACATAGTTTGCCAAAATGAGTTCATGCAAGTTCATTTTTCAAATAAATTCATGCAACTTATGTTTCTGAAGCTGTCTTAGAAAACCACAATGAAAGACCTACAGAGTAAGGAACTTCTGAGGAGAGAAGGAGGTACTTTGTTATCTAGATAAACTTCTTGTATAGCAGGACCAGCACACTTTCCAGAATCAGTACTTTTTCAAAGCCAGTACACATTTACTTTTCTAAGGAAGGGGCAAACAATGATCACTAGCCCTTCTCCCTTTTATTGTGTCTTTGTCTGTTAATTTGGAAGACCCTTTACATTTTTGTCAAGTGGATCCCACCTCTTCTAAAGAGCTCTTGATCTTCAAAGGGTGGTCCATGGTTGTAAAATCCAACCCATGTTTTCAACACTAGTCCAACAATCAGATGACCTGCAGGTTTTGTTTATTCCTTCTCAAGCCTTTCGACCTCATGAGCAGGATCAAAGAAAAAAAAACCACATGGTCCCCTATGCCCTTGACCATTTCCCCCATGTGTCAGAAAGAGAAAATATCAGAAAGCATCCAACTTTCTCCTGGAAGCGTAAGCACTGAATTTGGAACTTTATTGTCTGGAAAGTCAATACATTTTGCATTTTGTATAAAAAGCAGAGCCAGTTCGGAAATCTGGAACCAGAACTCTGATTCTTTAATTTTCAGCAGGGATAGTCTCATCCCATTCTTCCTGATATAATTTCAGATCTCTCTCTGTGTCCGTGACTCTTCCACCCACCTGGGACACTTTGCAGCCTCTTGGTCAGGCCCACAGCTTCAAATCCTCTCAGAATGAAAAGGGTCTAAAACAAAGTTTGCCGTTCTGAGTGACTACTCTAGTGAGAAGGCTGTTATGCAAAAACCAGGTCTCTCTCTCTCCCCATAAAGGTGCTGTAGAAGCAAGCTTGACAGTTTCTGTATCCGCACATTAGACAGGTACTGTGACTTGATCACGTATTTGTTTAATGACTGATTTTACTCAGGCTGAATCTTTAGGACTTATCTCCAGCTTAGGTGGACTCTAGATCTTAGCCCCGCTCTTTTAGGTGTCACTGTTTTCCAGGCTGGAGTGTCTCACCTTGTAAATATAATTTAATTTATTTGCATCTAAATGCATGACTTCCCATTTGTTTGTATTGAAGTGGATATTGTTTGATTATGTTCATCTTGTCAAACGATCCAGATAACTCTGCAGAGTAATACATCTTCATTATTTACTACTCTCTCAATTTTCAAGCCATCTACAAATTTCACCAGTAATTATTTTATGATTTCTTTTAGGTCATTCATAAAAGTACTCCACAGCATGAAGCCAAGAGCTGAACCAAATTAAACCTTACAGAAAACATGAGCCCTGATATTTTTAATATGTGAACAAATTCAAAAATAATACTAAGGAGTTATTTTCTCTTGCATGAAGTATTTAAAATAAATAAATATTTTCCTTTTATTTCTAATATAAAATACTGTGAACAACCTAAATAAAATTACTGAAACAGTGAAACTGCTAAACAATGAATGTAATTATTTCTTTTTTTTGAAATATTGACATTTATTTGTAATTCTTCAGAGAGCATTAATTAAGCTTTCCCTAGTTCATGTTTATTTTAAATTAGAAAGCAAGCATGCGTGCATGGGAAAGAAAAAAATAAGGTAGAATTTTAAAGCATGAATTTTAGTTCCTTAAGAATTAAGTATGTCAGGTTTGGGTCTGCTTTGTTTTTAAATGGAAAATATATTGTATTTGAATTGATAAAGTTTTTCCTAGTTCATTTGTATTAAATATAATATCACATTGAAAAAGCCACTGAGAACTTAGAAACCTCCAGTGCCTCTTTCTTCAATGGAGAAATAGAGAAAATAAAACTTATGTAATCTATTAACAAGCCATAAGGCAGATACAAAATTACTTCTACTTTAGTGAACCAGATTCTGTATAGAAAAACAAATACTCACCCCCTCCAAAACTGTGAGTTCATAAGTAGGCAGCTAACCGTGAAAAAAGAATGAAACATTAAAAATATTTCCTAAAAATCACAGTATTTTATTTGAATGATAATTTGTCACAACCACATTACTAATTTATTTCTAGCAATTATAATGAAAAGTTCTTAAAAGGTAAATGGACATAGAACCTGATGAAACTCTATTAACGCTTCTCGCAGTTTAGCACTATGCACTACTTTTTGTTGCATTAAAATATTTTCCTTCTAGGACCTTAAAATGCTTCACTCCACATGCAATTATGAACCTTCAGGTGTGAAGAAAAGAGTTCTTGGTTTTTGCCTCTTCTTAAACAATTTGGGAGTATTGTCTTTTCAGTTATACCACTAACTAAAACATAAGCAATATTATTCTTATCTAAAAATTAAGGACTAGTTTTCACTGGTTTATTTTGTGTAACACCTACAGTAGGGAATACAGAAGTAAAAAATAACAGAGATCTATTTATTTCCCATAATAATCCATTTGCTGGTAAAATTCTGCTGTCTTATTTTTGCTAATTTAAAAATAGTTCAGGTGTGATGAAAGTCTCAGGATTGTCATCACTTTTTCATGGCTTTAACGTGTACTTGATTTCATTTAAAATAGTTCCCTGATAAAGAGCACACTTTTTTTTTTCTGTCTCACTTCCTACCCAGTTATGTCTAAGGCCACGTTTCAGTTACATGAATCTGGCATAGAAAACACACACCCAGGAAAGTCCTAATTTAGAGAACTCTTTACCTTTAATTTGTTGTCTGTCCTCAGTAACTCACAAGGAAAGGTATCAGCTTTTTCACCAGCACCTGTATGTAAATTCTGTGTTGCTTTACATAGAAGCATGCATAATCCTTGACCTTTCTTCTTACTTAAACACTAAACTCTTACTAAAGCAGAATATTGTAGTGAAGATATTTATCTGCTAATCATAGGTGACCTAATACCTTTTTTTGGAACATTCTGTCTCCCTAGGAACATCAAATTTCTGTAGAAATTCATAAAGACAAAATGTCGTTCGATGCAATCCCATATAACTTTTAACAGATGGAGTAATACAAGTTAAAATATCCTGATGCCTACTTAAGACAAATGTCACTTTTTCCTAAACATTAAGTTCATCAAGATACATCAGTATGTATGCAACAGGTGTGTTTACAAATGTCTGTTTAGGTATATACTTAAACATTTGAAAGGGCTGGAAACAATAAGTCCTTTATTTCTTTTTTAAATTACCTAATTTTAGATGATTTAATTTAGGCTACTAAATTTAGCAAATTTGTAAATTTGTAAAACCAGCAATACAATTTCCTTTAGTATGATTATGCTAAACTTTTGCAATTATGTTGTTACATGAATAAACTTTTAGCTTTTAGAGCACTCTGTATATCAACTTAATCATCTAATTAGAGCATGGAAACACGTCAAGAAACCTGAAGGACTGTTCAGTAACACCCGTTTTAAAGAAGCTTTCCTTGTCATTTGAAGTTGCATTTGAGGTTTCCTCTATATCAGATTGCCTGAGATCTAAGACCAAGTGCTTTAAATAAAGTGAGACAAACTAATTTCTAAACTAATTCATTCAAGACAGCCCGTCAATATTCCTAAATTTAATCAGATAATGGTACTTTGTACAGAGATGGCTATACTTGAAAATGTACAATGTTCTTTTCACATGTGGTCTCACAATTGCTCTGTAAGTGCCAATTCAACAGTAATGCTCATAGTATTTATCTGGGAATTGCTAGGATGTCAGCAGCTCCCTCAGTCTAGTTCAAAGATTTGAACTATTTGATAGCTAATTAAGGTTTCCCTCAGTAGTCTGTATCTTTAGCTAAACCCTAAAGTCTGTGTCAACTGATTTTTTTTTTTTCATTTCAACTTCCTCTCAGTTTCTCTCTCTATCCGTATAGTCATTGCTTTCCTCTGCAAAGTGACTCACTGAGAATTGATTTAATGTATGTGGACACTAGATGCCACCGAAAAATTCCTGTTAAAACAGGAACAAAACCAGACTACAGTTCTGTCTGAAACATCCCAGGTACATAGCATTCACCAATTGTACCTGCATAGTAGTTTGGTTTATACAGTGTAGGTCTGAGCCATTCAGAATGTGTTGGATTTACTGCATGTGGAAACCTATACAGTGATTGCACAAGGGATGTGGTTCATCCTAGAAATACCATTCTTGCCATTGAGAAAAATTCTTAAGGGAAAAACAAAAATCCACTTAAATATTTACTTAAAAACAAAGTTTTATCATGTCTAAGGCTGAAGGGTGTTACTGATCTTTGATACTTTGAATTGTGTCCCTGGCACATGCATGCACTTACATGCTGACTGTGGTGATGGCAGTGACACTACTGGAAGCTCAAAAAAAGCACTAAACGTTAAGTGAAGAAAAGAATGAAACATAACCTTTGCATGCCTCAAAAGGACTATTAAAAGAGATGGAGTTAACATCCAAAAGAGATGCAATAAAAAAATAATTTAAAAAATAGAAAGAAGGTAGTCTTCATTAAAGTCCAATCATCTGCACCATGTTGAGTTAAAATAGCAATTTCTGATTGAAAAAAAAGAGTGTTGGTGGAACAAGGAATTTGCTTGGATTTTGTTAGCAGTTTAAGGGATTCTTGACACCTGAGCCATTTTCATTATTTAAACTACATTGCCCCCATCCCCTCTTTCTTTTTTATGAGTGCAATCTGTGTGAAACTAAGAGATTTATTAACTTAAAAGTGCAAAGATTCACCATAAAATGTCACTGAATTATGATTAATAAATGCTAACAGATACCAGTGGATATAAGTGAATCCTATATAACAAGACTATAAAAAGACTACAATCAAACTGGGTTACACTTGGGAAAAAAAAAGATGAAAGGACTAGGAAAAAATTGCAAGAAAATCCAGCTGAAATTCTGTCTTCTATGACTATAACTTCTGATGGCTCTTCAGCCATAAAAATAGAAGCAATTTTCCTCATCCAAACATGTTTTATAAGACAGAGTAGCATATTCCGCCTCAATCTTGTGGTCACAACTGCTGTTGACCTGTTTATGAGCAATAGCCTGCAGTGACCGTGTGTTTGGCTTCTGATGTGATTCTCAGTGTCTCAGCAGAGTCTCACACTAACTCCATATCGTGCTCTTGCTGTCCCTTGGGACAGTACCCATGGGTCAGTCTCTAGCATGCAATTTCAACTAACAAATTCTAGGCCCTTCCTTTCCTTGCTTAGCATTTGTGACTTCCGTTTTTTCATCCCTTTCTTCTAATCATCCCAGACAACCATTTCTCCTTTGCCCTGGGTAGTAAATTCTCTGTATGCCTCAAAAAACACATTTCATTACAGATTATGTCAGAATAAAAGATGGTAATTCTCCATTACTCTAAACTATCATGGGAATCTTTTAAACTGTTTTGTCATATACCTGCATTATGTTACTGTCAAATATATCTATAATATCTAAAATAATATCAAAAAAGGTAAAATGAATGTCTCTCCCTTACTAAGACTGTGTACCCTATGTGAAATTTAAGACTGCAGCAATTCGGTGTACTAGTTATAAATCCCTTGAAAAACATGGTTTGTGATGAAAACTTTGACAAACCTAACTATAACTGCACAAACACACCATGAGCATGAGAAAAATCAATGTTTTTCCAGTAACAAAATTTGTTATTGCACTTATAAATTTACATTCTTTACCTACATAGTGAAGCAATATAAGAAATTATAATAAATTATTACATATTGCAAATTTTAGAGATTATAATCATAACTGACATTTTATGGGTACTGAGGTAAATTTGTGTGAAGGCAGTGAGGGCAATAAAGCTTCAAAACTATTGACTTCAGTTATTTTTTAAAATTAATTAGAGAAGAAAGGGTTAACCTTTTCTGAAAATTAATAATAACACTGATGAAGTAACAAAGGAAATACTTTCATTTCTCTTAAAACAATTCCATAGTTTATTTCAGAAAATAAGTAGCATGTGATCAGTAAGATTGTGCACAAGTCTTCTGCTGAGGACTTGAATAACCTAATGGATTGCCAAGGCTTTGAATAAACATCTCTGTTAAGAATTATTTTCCTTCCTCTTTAAGTCAATCATAAAAATGTGTGGTGCATTTGGCATCCCATTTTTTTCCCTCTTAATGCTTCAGTCCATGAAATTAATCTTTTGATTCAGTTTTCAAATATTTTTTTCCCTGTAGCAAAATGATGTCTTCTCCAGCACTGTTTGCTAAGGCAATTTCCTAAAAGGGAAACAGATTTGTACAAGAGCTAAGGATGTACATTTGGAAATTTTTTTCTGTGCTTTCCCATTTGAGGTTCACCTCCTCCAAGTTAAAGCAATTTATATATCTGTAACCTGAAATTCCCATTGCTGACTTTATTTTTTTTCCTATTGAGTATATGGCACATTTTTACAGATTCTTAAGCCTGAAGGCAGCTTCTTGAATCACATTTATATTGAAACAGTTAAGTCTGCAAAAGACAAAAAGGTTTGGTTACCCTCTCCGATTAAAAGATGACGATGTTCAGTGGAAATTCTCATGTGGATAAGAACAGAATCAGGCTACATTTATGTCTGCACTAAGGGTTTGGCTTCTGTGATGTGGTTAGCTATCTTCCATCCCAAATCTTGCCACTAATGGAAAGCAAAACTCTGTAATTTTGTGGCTGGGGCCCAAGTCCAACAGATCTTTTGAGTGCAACGGCTCCCTTTTTCCCTTAAACCATTTTTTTCTTTAAAGTGAAAATACCAAAAGACACTGAATGAGTGAAGGCTTATTATTGTTTACACCAGTGCTTTTCTGGAATGCTAAAATAATACACAAGTCCAGGGTAAGACTTTACATGGATAGAGAATGCCAGTCTGCTGGAGAGAAATGTTTGCAAATTTGAGAGCAAATGCTGCTCCTGGGTATTGAAGAACAAATATTTCACTCCAGACCTTCCCAGAAGAACTAACAGACTAACACCTTCTAGAGGCTTTCTGGGTTAGGTGCTCTTCACCAAATCCCTGTGCAAAAAGTTTTCTGCCCTCTGTCACCTCGGAGGCTTCACTATGGATGAATTAACTCCCTACCATAGGCATGTCCCCTGCAAATTGCAGGGTCTTTCAGAGTGCAGTTGTGCTGCCAGACGTCCACTCCCAGGTTCCCCAAGGCTGGCCATGCCAAAAGATTTCAGAGACAACGCTGTCTCCCTCTGTCTCCAAACGGCCTCTCCCAAACTTTGGCCTCTCCCAAACCAAAGTGAAGCAGCCACATCAAGACAAGCAAGCCGCTTTCCTCCTTCCTCAGCCTCAGCTTTTGACAGCGTGTATTGGACTTAGAAAGCAAACTGGAAACAAGCATAATAAATACTTCTACCATCTGTCACAAAGCAGTTGCAGCAGATTTGCATATCTTGTGCTGCCATAACAGTGGTAATGAATGCCTTAGCTTTTAGTAGTAAATAAGTGTCCTGGGTTAAGCTGAGACAGAGTTAACTCTCTTCATAATAGTTAGCAAGAGGCTGTGGTTTGGATTTGTGCTCAGAAGGAAGCTGATAAAAAGTGATGTTTACGTGCTGCCAAGGTCGGCAGAGCGGAGAGGCTGGGAGGGAGCACAGCCTCAGTTACTAGCCCAGGATTTGATCTTAGGTTCAGGATTGAGACCCAAAGTGGCCAATAATCCATAACATACACGTCATGCCCAGTGTATAGATGAGGACCCTTGGGAAGATCAGCCCTTTTTGGTTCCAGATCTCTTTTGCTCTGGGTCGTTTCACTGCAGGTGATCGCTCTCCCAAGGCCTTTCCCCCCCCACCCTGGTCAGCTCTCAGTGTGGGACACTCGGACTGTTATCTCCGTTCTGTGAGTGCGGTTTTGGGATTCTCCCTGCTCTGGGATCATTAGCTGGGAACAGGTTGAGTCTTGATCATCGGGTGGGGGGGGAGTATCACTGTGTATCACCCATTCGTATATTTGTATATAGTATTATTTTCAATATTATTGTAGTTTAGTTATTAAATTGTTCTTATCTCAACCCATGAGTCATTTTTTTCCCTTTACCCCGTTAATACTCTCCCCTATCCTCTGATGTGGGGAGGGGAATTGCATGAGCGGGTGTGGGTGGTTTGGCCCCCAGCCAAGGGCTAACCCATCACAATAAGAAAAAAAAATGAATATATTGTGGACTGAGTGACGCAGTTTTTCCTGACTTTTTCACCTTTTTACAGACACATAAGAAAATATTTTCATTTCATAGTAGACTGCTAGGAAAAAAAAAAAAAAAATTAACATTATTTACCTATGCGTTAGCACACTATGTTTCAGATATTTGAGTTGTCAAACTTAGAAGTATTTTTTTAATTCAGTGGCTTGGAGTTAATAAATTATCATTGCCATAGATGAAAAAAAGAGAAAGAAAAAAATTAGAGTTCAAAGCATGTCATGGGTGCAAATCAACATAATTAACAGGGCATGACTGTTTTTCACAGTAACTGAATTAAGACATGGCCCTGTTCAAAATTTTATATTTCCAGATAGGAAGTGAAGCATGTAAGACCATTTCTCCCAGAGAGAGAAAAACAGAAACAAGAAGAAAATGAATTGATATCCTAATTTCTGCTCTAGGGATTTCATCCAGATAGGTTTGTTTTTCTATTGACTACCAGAACACACTGAATAAGTGATACATATTCAGAAAGGTATTCTTTCCGTCACCACTTAAATGGCTTCTGGATAGTTCACTGTAGCTCCAGCTACAATCTGCATTGGCATGCACTGAGTCATGTTAATACCTGAATGAAATATATTGCTGAAATCAATACTGCATTTTCTGCAGCTTACAGTAACATTATGAGATGTTCGATATAATATGATGATGTGGTTGTTCCACTGTTTTAAGTTTTCATATCTTATTTAGCAAATAGAAATTGTTCAAGAGTATAAAATTCCTGTCAACAGAACCACATTTCTAAATTAAAACTAACTTCAGTTGTTTGCAATAATAAGCAATGCTTCGCACCTCTCAACATACACTTTCCAATGTCTTAGTGACTTGCCTGTTAACATTTCTGTTAACATGTAACAGTACTGTAGCTCTAAAGGCTGAATCATTCTCTTTTTAGGGGAATAACTGTCCTCTGCTTTCAGAAGTCCTGAATACTTGAAAAAAAAAAAAAAAAGTTTCTTCTTTTACCTTTATGTAAGATACAGAACTAACAGCAGTATCCAACCTCATTCACAAAGATAATGATTAATTCTACAGCCTGACCTCTTTTATCCAGAAATCTCCCAGTAATAAGGGTAAATGTATGGAGTGGGAAGATTTTGCCGAACAGTTAGAGATGAAAATCACCCTTACAGAAAAAAGTGTGAAAAACCATAAGTGGCATTTTTCGTTAAAGACTGCAACTTAAAGATACGTCATTAGCTTATGCTTTTGGGTTTTTTTGAGACATTAATAAATTATTCCCTTCTTTCTTAGTATCTGTTGCTAAATACTGAAGAATACTGAAAATGAGAAGGAAAATAAAAAATATGCTATCTTGTAGAATAGTCCAAGGATGTCAGTGAATTGATAGACATGGTACAAGAAGAACAATGTCGGTTCGCTAAGAACTTTCCTTATGTAATAAAAAATATACCACGCCTGCAGTAGCCATTCTTTGTGTGGACAGAACACACAGAGGTGATGACCTTTTCAAATTTTAAATTACCGTATTTTAAAGTGTCAATTTTTAATGCTAAGGGAGAAGGAAATGGACAGATGAATGACATAATTTATTTATTCATTATCATTTTGATGTAAATGATTTTAATATATATGTTTAATTTTGTTTTTAATAAAGAGCATGTGCTAAAGACCCTCTTAGGAAAAATTCCGGATACAATTTCTATGGCTTTTGTTTATTTAACATTAACTGATTTCAAAGATTTAAGTTTAGACAAGGAAAACATAATATAGGGGGTCTTGCTGTGTCTGCAGACACAGTAACATCCTCTCTTCTTGCACACGCTTGAATGAGGAGTGCTAGAGATTTATTTTTCCCCAAGAGCTTATTCATAGTGGATTTAGGCATCTCTGTGCTCCTAAACTCTTTAAAAATAAAAATATAATATGTAGACTCCAGAATGCACTGTCTCTTCAGCTCTCTCTTTCATTCCCTCTGTAGCTTTGCTCTGAATTCAGCTACACGTAGTGCAATCAAATAGCCATATGTAGTAGCCTTAACTTCTGTCATTTGTAGCTCATGCATAGGATGTCTGTAGAAACGAAATATAACTTCTCTCTCTTCAATTAATTTCTGATCTAAGTATGTCCTTATCTATTTTTAATATTAACGGTCATGATTTTTATTATTGGCATTATGATTGCATCTGCCTGTCCTGCCAGGAGTGGAAGATCATTGTGCTAGGGTGAGTACAGACACATAGGAAGACTCTGAAATCAAACTTCTGCTGAAGTTCATAAAGATTAATTATTAACTCGGGCAACCAGTACAAGACTAGGCAAATTCAGTGCTGGGCTTCTACAAAAATTTTCTGCATGCTTTCTTTCGCTTCCCCTGACAAGGAGCTTACCTATTTCTAATTTCCAACAATTCTTTCAGAAAATAAGTTGGGTGTGTTATAGACTTGCATCAGTCCTTAATGCAACTGATTTATGACAAGTTTATTAGTCTCTTAGCAGGTTCGAGGAACTTGAATAGATGCCAGTTTGAGGAACTTGGATTAATGAGTTACAATATTTAGCAGACAAGATCAAATGTTAAATACATATTTTGTTTCAATTCACATAGGATATTTTCCTGTTATCTGACACTGGCTATGGTGCAGTATTTGTGAAATCAATATATTTGTATATAAATATTTCATTGATTCAATATTTCTCTATTATCCTCTTATAAAATGAACATGAGAAGCTACTGATAAGTGTTTTGGATTATATTTTGCTTGTGGGTTTGTTTTTTGTTTTGTTTTTTTTTTTGTGTGTGTGTTTTTTGTTTTTAACAAACTTTTTGAAAGCAAATTTGTCCTAAGACAATAATTATGATATAACATTGTATGATTTTTAATTTCTATGGAAGCTACTTTCAGTTATTAGATTTTAGATTAAGCGTAGTTTATTTCTTATATAATGCCTACATATCACTTTTTTGATTTATCATGTATTCAAAGGGAAATCATGTACAGAAGAAGAACTGAAGCCAGAACTGGACCCTATATGAAGCTTATGTAGTTCAGAAATTACTGTGGAAATGTCTGGTTTCCAACCAAGCGGTCTGGACAATGCAGTATTTCACAGGAATGGTACCCAAGCCAATTCACAGATTCAATGCAAGCAGTAAAAGTTTACTAGGATAATCAACCACAAGCATTCAAAACTTGTGAGATTATTTTAGAAGTATGAGAATTTATACAGAATAAAATTTTAATTTTTCTGGTTTGTTTTCTATTTTTTAGTCCAGTTTTTTTTCCTCTCTGGGGGAAGAGGTAGAGTAATCAGGAATGAATAATGGATGTTGAGCCTTGGAAAAAAGGAAGATGAGGGAAGATGTTTTTGGCTTTTGTCTTTGTTTCTCACTACCCAAAGTTATTTTAATTGGCAATAAATTAAATTACGTTTTTTCCAAGTTGGGTCTGTTTTGCCCATGATGGTAGTTAATAATCCATCTCCCTGTCTTTCTCTCAATCCATGAGCCTTTTAACCTTATTTTCTCTCTCTGTCCTGTTGAGGAGGGTGGGAATCTGGTGGTCGACAAGGTCAACTCACCACAGCAATGTAACAATAGATTTTTGCATTCCAAATCTTAATCTGTTGCTATTTAAAAATCATTAAAATGGAAACAAACAAGTCTACCAGCACAGATTGCTAGTGAGGAGAGGACAGAAGAATGAAAAGGAAACATGGTGGGAAAAGTTGAGCTTCTTAGTTTACCCACAGTTTAGAAAAACAGATAGCTCAACTTATAACCTAGACTGCCTGTTGATGATTTTAATTTTTTTTAATACTCGTTGTCCTCCATTTTTCCCCAGAAGAGCTATTTCTATAATGCTGCCTGCATATAATAAAGCATTAGAGTAGATTTATTTGTTCCACTTAATGGTATTATTACACTTTTTCATGAATGAACTCACAGTATCGTTAGAACGTCTCAAAGGGAAGACAGAAAAAATCCCTATCTGCTTCTCTTACATGACAAAATTCTTAGTGAAACCAGGGGGCAGAGTAAGACCTCCGAACTCGGTCTGGGAAGAGCAATCCCTTAGCTAGGTAATGAGCACCACTTTGCAGTGTTACAGAGGAAAGTCAAAGAAAAGAAGAGAGGGAGCAGTGTTGCTTGAGGGACTCTGTTCAGAAGTCATGAATGCTTGGTTTCTGCTCATACCACTCCATTATGCTATTGAAAAGCAGATCTGGCTCAGTGAGAAAGGAGATTTTCAATAAGGTTATGAAATTCTGCTTAGAGCTGCCCAGCTTATACAAGCAAGACAATACGGAAACTTGACTACGGCACCAGGTAAGGATAACAGTATGGTTGTGTTCTGCACAGACATCACAATAAGATTACCACCATGTTTGACCCCCAAATAAAACTTGCTGCCACAGGTGGAAATCCAGAGATATCAGCTTTGGTTGCCTCTCTATTAATTAAAGTTTCTCACTTCTCATTGTGTTGTGAAGTTTTATACTTTCAGACGCGAAGAAATTCTGGAAAGACAGAGGACTGCCAACAAGGAAATGAGAGATTTGAAGAAATTATGAGACATGAAGCAGGGATCCTATGAGGAAAAAATGTTAAACTTCCTTTTGTGTTACCTGGTCATATATGCATATTGCAAAGAAGGTGACTTTGCTGTTATTAATTCTGCAATTATTGCTTAAATTTGTGATGGGCTGCATGCCTGGAAATAAATTAAAATTTTTAGTAAAATAAAAGGAATTTTAGACAATTTTCTTCTTCCTGCCTGTACCAAATAGTACATATATACATATGTAGCTTAAATCTTCTCAGTAATTCACGCTGTTCTGCATGCTGCAGTCTAAACTCCTACAGGTAGCAGCAGCACAGAAATTCTGGATTCAGTAAAGTCCCCTGTAGTGCATGCTACCATCTGGGCCACACTGGGATATGAGTAGTTCTGCAGAATACTTAACAGTGGGAGGTTACTTACTTGCATAGTAATTGCAGAATATAAGGCAAAGATGCTGGCTAACCTAAATTACTGGCATAGAGATTTTAGTTTTTCGCCAAAAAAATGGTCCACTGAAAGAGGATCTGTAAATAGGACAGACAGCTGAATGGGACTGAAGAAAATAGAAAAGGATCGTGTCTTCACAATATGCTATGCTGTCATAAAAATTATATTAGTAATGTGCCTGACATATTGATGTTTTACAGCTGAATGCCCTTTTTATCTAGAGTTGGCTAAACAGATGCCCCGTGAAATCTACCTTTTCCTTTTGAAGCTTCCTATATGTTTCTTCTTTTTTTTTTTTTTTTTGAAACCTTATAATTCAAACCAGCAGTTCTAAAATGCTTTACTTCTATACCTCCAGAGGTAAAGCTTTTTAAATTTTCTTCTGCATATTTAGAAACAGTCAAAGTCCCCAAAGCAGGAAGAAATGGAGAATAAAATAGACCATGGTCCATAATTTTTATAAGTACCATAAATGCCATCTAAATAAAGTTATTTAAATGTTATTCCTGCAGTAATTCACACCATTATTTGACAGGAGTTTAGAATTTTTTTATTGTGCAAAAATAGTTAGAGTTTCTGTTTACAAGAAGGCATTTTTGCTTTTATTCTACCATACTTATTTGAGACAATAGCTCTTTTTTAAAAACTTATTTCAAACTACGTAAATATTACCATAGCAAGAGCTAAATTATCTTTCCAATTAATCCTTGTTCTGAGCTTCCCATCAGAAATTGCAGTGGTGGGGGCATAAAAATAGAATATAAGATACCATCTTTCTTTTGCTATATCTCACCAATACACAAGAGAATACACTACATGAGAAATTTACTTCTCTGCTTTAGAGAAAAGATTCACTGTAATGTATACAGCTTCATAAAACTAAAACATTTCCTCACAGACATATTTAAAACCTTGCTTACACCTAAACTTTTCTGAGTTCAGTTAATACAGTTTAGGTATAGTTGATACTTTTTATAACTTTGAATTTTTTTTCTAGTTAACTAAAATCCATGTTCAAGAGCCTAAAACTGAGCCAAAATATGACTTCTCTAGATGTAAACTATTCTATTTTAGAATGTCATATTATTAAAATGACTTAGCCTACCTGATATTGAAAAAAATGAACAAAACAAGCCTGTGGCTATCTTTACACTAGTATAAACTTCATCTTGATCTACTTTGACTAAAATGGTTAAAAGTATATACATTCAAGTTCAGCTATTACATGTACACAAATTTGAACAAATCTAGTCATTTAAATCACAGTAACAGCTCTTTTGATGCTGTCCTTTAAAAATTGACTATGTGATAATACTGAAGATCCTCACTCCTTGCTCCAAAGAAATGCCAATATATTAAAAAAAAATACACGTTTCTTCATCAGTAGTGCAAATCTGTCAACTTTACACAACCTGGGCTGTGCAAAAGGTTTTGTGAATCATCTGACTGCAAATAGACAGCAAAGAGCCAGGAGTCTCAGAAACTCCTCTGACAGCTCAGCCCAGCCCACCCTGGGAGTCTTCACCAGCCTCCTTCCAGGGCTTCCACGTTCTTGGCTTAAAGACTGTGCCCAGTTAGGACTACCTACGCTTGTGATGCTGTGCTGCACAACTATCAGCCGCCAGCCTGAGCAGCTCAGGGCTGGGACTCCACCTGGAGCTGGCCCTTCCTCCACTTTCCCATCGCTCTGCCCTGATGAAGAGGTCTCTGTGATGCCTCCTCGAAACCCCAGAATATGACTTTTGCAATCATCTTAATGTACAGAAATTTTCTCTGCCTGATTTTTTTTTTTTTTGGGGGGGGGGGTTATTCTTTAGGTTTTATGTGTGTATGTTAAATTGTTCTGAATCAAAAGGTTAAAGACATAGGCTTTCATACACTTTCCTTGGCTTCTGTTTTGTGAGACTTGTATGTGACTTTGCCCTTTTCCTTACAACTTTAAGATGTTACTCTGAAAGGAGAGCAAGCTCTGAATGTAAGATTCTGCTTTTTTTGTTTTTTTTTTTTCTTTTTAAACTACAATAAAGAAGATTGCAGCTGTAGGGTCTTTTAAGCAATCATGAATGATGCATTTATGAGTAATACAAGCAAATGATAGGAAAAAAATGACACATTTTACTGCAAAGGTACCACTTTCACTGGCATACGCTAATTACTCTCCTGTAGAAAGAAATAGGTATCACATTCTTTAAAATACTATTTAAACAATTACTCTCCTGTAGAAAGAAGTAGGTATCACTTTCTTTAAGATACTATTTAAACAGTTATAACAACAAACAGTTGTAAAGAACATAACATGATTAAGTATCCTAGAAAGCACAGTGTACTATACAGTATCAGACACTCCGAAAATAATTAGGGATAAATATACATTACTTATTGTGCATGAAAATATAATTAAATTCATCTTCACCTCAGAAAAGAGATGGATAGGAAAATGTTCTTAAAATATGTCTGCACAATATAGATTCCTGTACTAAACATGAATGAGCAAAAAAATGTTAACAGAAAAAAAAAAAAGTATTAGGAATAGTACCACCATATTCAGTTCTTAGGAAGAAACTGAGCCCAAAGTTCTGCATGCATAGCAGCAACACGTGTTCATGGAAAACCTGTCCTATTTCTGAAAGCTAATTACAGTGCTGGTAGCTGTTATCTAGTACAGGAAAGCATTATCCTTTTAAAATCTATTTGCACATTAGGATTTTGGCTCTGAATGTTTCTATTTGTTGATTTCTTCATTGCAGCTTTTTTCTTCCTTTCTCATCACTGTCTCTGCACAATTAGCCATAAGTATTTCTCTGCTATCTGTGTTCTTGTTGCTCCTTGGCTATTTGCACTTGTTTTTCCTTCCTTTCTTCGTCTTCTTATTTATGTCCTTTTTTTCAGCTATTTCCTACTTTAGCTAACAAATATTAACACAGCTTTTAATTAGTTAGCATTACTGTTAATAATATAAAGCTTGTAGTTATAATTTATTTCATTTTAGGGATTATCCTTCCCATAAGAAGGCCATATGACAATTAAGGAAAGACATGTTTTATTTTTTTCTCATTTCACATATTGTTCTTTCAAGTTATGATAGGTGCTGAATGCTAATGAAGTAACAGCCAGTCCAGTGAAAGACGTTGGAGGGTTATTAGTCTGAACACCATACACTTGACTTAGATTTTAAGGTGCCAGATGAATCAGGTTGCTCATTAATAATTGAGGTGTCCCCAACTATCAGGTTTTTCAGCCCTGGAAAATGTTTCTTTTTTTTTTTTTCCTAAAACAATTTATATGCAAAAGGTGTGTTGTACAACTTTCCAGTGGAACTTAGACAGAAATTGAGCATAAATAGAGCATAAGTTATTCATTAGTAGAAATAGTGAGGTTGTTGACAAAAGTGCATCTATTCTTTTTACAGTTGTTTTCATCCATATGGGTGCATTTCAGCCTAAATGAGATTATAGAGCACTTCATTAAAATATTTTCATAAGAATGAGACAACTGAATTGCTTGGTCTTAGTGGAGCCTTGGAACATAAGGAAATTCAGATTAAATTATAAATTTGTTTCTAAAATGGTCAATTATCATACTCAGAATGAAGAGAGAGGAAAAAAAAAAAAAAAGAAACAAAAAAACCCACCCCACATTGCTTTCCCAATTCTCATTACAACTTGATCCTAAGATTATACTTACTTTCTTAATTTTTTTGTATATCTATCTGATAAGTTCTTAATGGCTATGTAGCAAATATGTTCAATCACTTCATTAAATATGTGAACCCTGCATTACATATAAGAACATTATTATGCCTTTTTTTTTTTTTTTTTGGTCTTATTAGAAAGGGTAGGTGTCAGCCAGTGAGGACAAATCTGATATCAGAGCTGATATTCCACAAAATTTAGGAGTAGTGTTCCAGGTTTTGTTCTGAGCCAACTGCAAACTCCTGTTGCTATTACTGCTATTATCATCCTTATTATAACTATTTATCATTACTGAGCTTCTTGCAGGATCATGCATATTTCTTTGTCTACAGGCAGAGTTTAATACAGATGTCATCACCCTGTATCTAAACCCTTTCCAGAACCAAGTGCATGTGTAAAGCCAGCATATTGAATCAGACATTGCACTAGTACATTTCATTTCAGTAATGTGTTCATCTCCATTAAATCACTGCACACTGAGAAATAAACTTTTTTTTTTTTTTTTGTTAGCGTGTGACATTAAAGAGTCCTGGATCCTGGGCTGAAGGTTATAAGTTATGGACAACCAAAACCAGAACTGTGGTCAATATAAATTCAAATCATGTTCAGAATAATTATGCTGGTTTATATCACCTTAAATTTTCAGTAAGTGAGAGTTTCCGAAAATGAAGCATGAAAAAAGTCAATCTAGAAATCAGTAGAAGTATTAAAATTGTGGATACATCTACATATCTTTTTCACAACCTATTCTTTCTGGCCTAGTTACTGGTATCTCTGAGCAAAAAGGAGAAAAATATAATTTTGTCTGAACCCATGGGATGGTAGCAACACCAAAACAATTTCCCTTCATCTGAGATAAATATGCATCAATTTTCAAACATCCTGGAAAAAGGAAGGATTTTCTCTTTCATTCATAAATTCCTCATTTTTCTCATAATTACAAATGGGACAAAACCTAGTGGTAAGTAGAAAGGAGTGGAAAAGTACAGACGTATTCAATGTATCTGTAGAATGAGTGGATAACAATCTTACCTCTAAGTAATTTGCAGTAAGACATAAGAAATGGCAGAGACAGAGAAAGCATATTCTGCTGTTTGATACTACGGAGTACTCAAGGTGTGAAGAGGACTGACAGCAGCCCAGCGTCTCAGAGGAAGGCCGAGTCTCACATCATCTTTTCTAGACACATTTTTCAGCCAGTTAAATGCAGAGGTATGCCCTACCTTTTTCTCAGAAAGTGTCTCATATAAAGTTTGGATTGGTGGACAAGAGGTTTGTGTTAACATCGATACTTCAGAATAACTCTGAAGAAAAAACTGTTTTTCTTAAATTCCTGGAATTTGCCCATCTTTGTCTTCTCTTATAGCTTTACGCAATTCTCTTCTAAACATCTTGTGAAATTATTTTTTCTTCATAGGAAACATAGCATTTCAAATGGAATGGAGTAATCTGGGAGCAGAAAAAAATGTTAATTGAGAAAGAAGGTGAGGCAAATGAAAACAATATTAATTTTTTGAAACAAAACAAATACAAACAAAAGGAGTATGAGTTGCCAAGATAAACTTGAACACACAAAAATATCATAGTAATTGATACTATTTTGTATTTTTCATCAAATAAAAAAATCCAAGTAAGAAATAACATTATCATTGAAAGGCATTATAGGATGCTAAAGTTAACACATACACACATGCACACACATTATATAATCCACAAAGAAAACTATGTTACCTGTGTAAAAGAGGGATAGATGAATCTTTCTGGGATGAACTGATTCTATTTATTGAGGAAATATAACATATCTCATTTTAAAGCAGCACCTAGTTAATATTGTTGCAGTTTGAAGTAATTTCTTAAATTCCAGGAAAGAGTTCGCAACAACTTTCCAAATGAGTTATTTTCGCTGAGTTAAGCTGATGACTGATCAGTAAAATGGCTTTGATGGCTTTGAATATGGTCTGTTTTCAAAAAAAAGGAAAAAGAAGGTAAAAAACATCTTGATGTGATGAAATCAAGATTAAAATATGAAATCAGGAAAATTACCCAATTGTGTTGAACAAGTGCAATAACATCAGTAACTCTAATGGTACCACTTTTGGCCTTTGGAAATAAGATGTATATAAGCTAGCCCTACAACACAAAACCACTTTTGGAAACTGTAAGTAAGTTTTCCATCACTGACTACCTGGCAAATTTCATGTCCAATCCAAACCACAAAGCATGATCCTTCTATTCAATCAAATTATCCATCAAAAGTCAAATCTGCAGATAACAGTGAGAGATGGAGTTCTGGTTTGTCCGTTTACACATGTTTTAGTGTCACTTATCATGTCTACAAAGACATATGTAGTAATAAATTTGTTTACTACCAGTGGACCTTTCCAATAAATACAGATCAGGTGGAAGATGTACTAGTACAGCAGCAGGGTATCTAGGGTCATACTTATGGGAATCTAAGGAAATGAATATGTTTTTAAAAGCACAATTTTCTGTTTAAATAAACTAACCTTTTCAAAAGGCAAAAAATAATCTTCATGAATATTTTATTTATTATCTACAAGCATATGTAAATATTGCTGATCTTTAGCTAAATGTACAGGAAAAAAAGGCTTAAAAAGAATTTATTACTAGCCAGGGTAGCATGGTTTCATGCACTTTTTATGACTATCTGCCTGTTACAAATGTGAATAATTTAGAACATTTGTATAAGAACTGTCTTAAAATAGTCTATAGTTCAGTAAATTATTCCATATAAAAGTTTTAATTAAGAAGAAGAAAAAAACACAGTAGGTGTATGAAAGTCAACAACAACATCTTTAAACTACATTATGCACACAACACTTTTCTGTAAATCATATGGCAGCCTTTAGGAGGTGAGAGGAGAGATTAGATCCAAAAAGAAATTGAATGACTACCAGTTCTTAAATTGAAGGATGAAGCCTATGGACTACCTAATTAAGGAGTGTACTTAATTTTAAAAAGCAACATATTATGACAAGAACTAACAGAGACTTTGAGAGGGTTTTATGTTATCTATCACTGATATTCAGATAGAAAAATAAGCACAAAATACTTATCACAATGCTAAATCTATTAAATCTTTTTATAGGTGACTTATATTTCTCTCAAATTCCACTCTTGGGCAAGCTGTGTGAGACTGATTATATGCACAGGTCGGTGCACTTCTCATCTTGTAATACACAATCCTGAATTGATCACGAATCTCATCTACTCCTTTGGGAGGTGGTCCTGAAGGAAAAAGCAGTCCAGGAAGGCTGGACATTTTTCAAGAAGGAAAATCTTAAAGGTGCAGGAACAGGCTATCTCCATGTGCTGAAAGATGAGCAGGATGGGAAGAAGACCAGCCTGGCTGAACAGAGAAAAAGGAGAGTTTATGACCTTTGGAAGAAGGGACAGGTAACTCAGGAGGACTACAAGGTTGTCGTGAGGTTACGCAGTGAGAAAATTAGAAGGGCCAAAGCCCAACCAGAACTTAATCTGGCTACTGCCATAAAAGAGAATAAAAAATGTTTCTATAAATACATTAGCAGAAGGAGGGCTAAGGAGAATGACCATCTCTTATTGGATGGGGTGGGGGGGCGAGGGGGGATACAGTGACAAAGGACAAGGAAAAGGTGGAGGTATTGAATTCCTTCTTTGCTTCAGTCTTTAATAGTAACAGCAGTTGTTCTCAGGGTACTCAGCTGGAGCTGGAAGACGGGGATGGAGAGCAGAATGAAGCCCCCATAATCCAAAGGGAAATGGTTAGCAGCCTGCTGCTCCACTTAGACAAACAGAAGTCTATGGGGCCAGATGGGATCCACTCGAGGATACAGAGGGAGCTGATAGAAGTGCTCACCAAAACACTTTCCATCATTTTTCAGCAGTCCTGGTTAACTGGGGAAGTCCCAGTTGACTGGAGATTAGCAAATGTGACACTCATGTACAAGAAGGGCCCAGAAGGAGGATCAGGGGAACTACAGGCCTGCTAGCCTGACCTAGGTACCAGGGAAGGTTGTGGAGCAGATCATGCTGAGTGCAATCTCCAGCACATACAGGACAGCCAGGTGATCAGGTCCAGTCAGCATGGGTTTTACAGCCAGGTGATCAGGTCCAGTCAGCACGGGTTTATGAAAGGCAGGTTCTGCTTGACTAACCAAATCTCTTTCTATGACAAGGTGGCCCACTTAGTGGATGAGGGAAAGGCTGTGGATGTGGTTTACATAGACTTTAGTAAAGCCTTTGACACCATTTCCCACAGCATTCTCCTGGAGAATCTGGATGCTTGTGGCTTCAATGGGTGTACTCTTCACTGGGTAAAAAACAAGCTGGATGGCTGGGCCGAAATAGTTGTGGTGAATGAAGTTAAATCCAGTTGGCAGCTGCTTACAAGTGGTGTTCCCCAGGGCTCAGTATTGGGGCCAGTTCTGTTTAATATCTCTATCAACCATCCGGATGAGGGGATCAAGTGCATCCTCAGTAAGGCTGCAGATTATAACAAAGTGGTTGGAGTGTTGATCTCCTTGAGGGTAGGAAGACACTACGGAGGGATCTGGACAGGCTGAGGCAATAAACACACACTTTTAGGTGGTGTAAATCTGCATTGTAATTGACTAATTTCAGACTGTAAATTAGGGCCAGAATTGCATAAGTGAGGCCAAAACTTAAATATTTGCTATGTCACAATGTACGTAAGTTTGGATTAGTATTTAAGTCTTTATAGAAAGAAATAAGAGTAGTAATACTCAGATCACAACTGAAATCTAGATACTTATGAAGAGATTTAGAACCTGTTGTTCTGGTTCTTAACTTTATTAGCAGTGTGGTTTGTTTAATTCAGAACTTGAAATGCATTCAGCACAATTCAAGAACAAATATTTTGCCAAAATGATGATGTTCAAAGTAAGAAGCAAATACGGCAGGCAGGATGAAATGGAAAGCCCAGTTTTCTACATGAACCATGAGAAATTGCATGGTTACTTTTGAAATGAATAGACTTTCACGCTTGGTGTCTGAAATGAGAAAAAAATTTCTGCATGGACAGATTTCCATTACAAGTTTCCTTGTATCTTCTTCCAAAACATCTGTGGTCAGATAGATGTGCAACATGTCACACTGTGCACTAGATCAACTGTTACTCTGATATGATGCGATTCTATGTGTATGTGAATAAATATACCCTACAGTGTTGTCACCTGCATCACTGCAAAAAAAAGGTGAGATCTATACACAAGCTCTAAGTATAGTTACAAATGCAGAGATGTATACAGAAAATAATACCCATGTAAGTACTTTCCTGAGTCAATGTCTTGAAGGATACAGCTACTATTATTGCTGTTGCTACTCTTGTAATTATTAAAGACCTTACAAAAAGTATTTTTATGCTTTGGGACCAAAACACCTGAACCAAAGTGCTACAAACTTTAGGCAAAGTTCTTGACAAAATTTGAAACCTATAAATCAGGGAACTGGGAAGTGAGGAAGTGAGACCAAATGTTAAATCCTTTCAAATACACTGTCTTGGGAGACATCTTTGTGAGGATAAAGTGGAGGGAAGTACTGCATAATAAGGATTTGGGCTGGCTAAATAGTGACCACTGGGCATGTATGCTACCATGATCTGCTGTGACACTGAGTGAAAAGATTGTGAATCCTGCAGGCTGGTAAGAACTTCATTAAAGCCATTATCTTTGTAGGGTTTTTGCATAGCATCCAGAAGTTAATTTCTTTTTCCTTAGCAAATAATTTTTAAATTAGCCGCATAACATATGCCCTTGTGCATAGTTCACCTTCAGGCTTAGTTAATGCTATAAACCTGGTTTTGAGACCAAGCTGGTTTTGAGATAAGCAGTGGAAGCAGAGGTGGAAAAAAGCCTCTGCAACTTTTCTTACATAGAGTTTCTGTGTTTAAGTACAAGTTTCTGGTCAGCAGACAGGCATTAGAAGGGAAAATTCTGTGCCTTATCTATCACAGAAGATTAGACTGGATGAGCATAACTTCAAACTGAAATGAGGCTCTGTTTGCCAGACCAGTGAATATTGACCTACTAGTGAGACCTGAAACTTATATCTTAACTTGTTACCAGACCTTAAGGTAATGTGTTTAAATGTTATAAAAGATTCTGTATTCATAGGAAAAAAAAAAAAAAAAAAAAAAAACAACCAAACTTCTTGGGCTAAAACTACCTAATGACTTTTTTTTCTGTTGTACCTGCTTTTACCTAATCCAAATCAGTTGGTGTATGAAACAATGAAAAGTTGTAAAAGACTACTCACTGAAAATAATACCTTAGTTATACCACTATTAGATAATATCTTACTGTCTTTGCCAGTGTCTGGGATGCTACTTAAAAAGGTACCTCCTGGTTTTGGGGGTAGGATCATCTAAGGTTGATGACCATGATGATGGAGTTACCAAGGAAATTCATCTAGACTAGTTATCTAGGAATGAGATTTAGAACAAAGTAGATATACACTCAGTGTGTAGTTAAAATTGTAATAAGTGGTTACTTGCAATCATGAAAATAGTTACATTATCTATATAGTCATCCACTCATATGAGAGGTCTGTTAGCCTGTTAATAGTAACATGATCTGCCCTTTTCTGATCTCTTGTTTTCTGGGTTGGCAGAACCTGAGGAAACTCTACACAGCTCCTGAGATAAGGAGCATGTCTTGTTCATTCAACAACAAACTTTCTGGCCAATGTACCAATGTTGAAAGTCTCTCAAGAACACCTGTTTGGACCTTTACCTAAAGCATGGTGAGCTGAAAGTTATAGGTAAGAAAGCTTTAGGATTTTTTACTTCAAATACACTGGTGTTTTTCTAGAGATAAGAAGTGGATCACATTCTCATAGAAAAGGAGTAGTAAGGCATAAAAATAAACAGTCTCCTGTTCACACTGTATCCTAAATAATCTGTGTGCCGGGCTGCAGAGGTTGAGATAGATGCTAGCTGCCCTGCTACCTCCTTGGAGGAGGCTGTCAGTGGATGGAGTGGGTGTGGATGTTGGTCATATCCCACATGCTGCTGAGAACAGATGAGCTGAGACAGTGGCTGAGCCATTCCGTCCATTGACATGAAGAAAACTAACAGCTCTCAGGCTCATGGAAACAAAGAAAGTAAGAAAAATATGCTTAGAAGAGTGCTTTTGAGAGACAGTATCTTTGTGGACCACACATGCAATATCTAAGTCCAGAATTAACATCTGTCTTTAAATGAGATTGCTTCTTTATGAAGAATATTTTGTACTTAAGACATTTTTAAAATATGGGAGCTTAATACTTAATGGTTTTACAGCTGAGGCAGGATTTGCACTGACAATAACTAATACATTAGGCAAGCTTAGCAGGTGGGTTTTCTTATCTTTGCTTTCAAGTTTCACGTTGTCACCAAGACAACATCTGTGAGTGTTCCTGGGTCATCAATCAATATTTCTACTTCTATCTGTACACTCAGAGACTATGTAGAGGTCTTGTTACTGTAGTCTAAAAACTGCATCTAAAAGTTGTCTTTTATAGAATTAGTTGGTTAATATTAGGACAACTAACTAATGCAAGAGAAAACACCACTGCAAAAACAAGGAAAACAATCCCCTCTGAAGTGACGTATTTTCTCTCCTTACTTTAAATTTTAAGACACATCTTTCAGCAGCATTTTTGGGTAAAAAGTTGATTTTCACTTTATTTTTCAAGCTGTAGATGCTCAGGACCTGATTGTTATTATTGCTGTTGTTATTTTTATTATTATTCATTATTGTTGTTATTAATTATTATTGTTATTGTTATTAAATATGTCAATTTATCTGCAAAACGTTTATTTTGCATTTTCTAAAGAACTTGCAGATAATGTCACTTTACTACTGACTCATTGACAACTTACAGCTTTGTGCTTTGCCTTGTCACATCTCCAACAGTAAAAATATACAGTACTCATGCTGGTTTCATTCACGAGATCAGCAATTGGGTAAAGTCTCCAGGGGAAGGAGATCAGCTACTCAGCTAGTCAAATACTGCCATGAGCACAGAGTGTAATTGTAGAAGTGAAGTTATGTGGCTACCATCTTTAAGTGCTGTTCTTAAAGGGTGACAAATTCATTCTGTTTTGCAGCTTATTTTATATAGTGTACATTTACAAAAAGCCTTCCTTCTTTACTGTCTTCACCTAATCCTACTCCCTGTCAAATACTGTCACAAAACTTAAACTTCTGTTATGAGTAAGAGTGAATCACTTCTTCATAACTGAATTTAAGTTCTCAGATTCACAGCCTGGCTGAGGAGATATAGCTGTCATGCCTCCATTATACATTCAGCCTTACAGAAACTGGAATAAACAGCCTTGTAACTGTTACTCCATTTTCATGTTAGGTTTCCCAATCCAGTTTTATGTGTGAACATCTACAGGACATTATCACATTCACTCCAAACAGTCCCAGCAAAACAATGGAGGGAATTCTGGACTGTCTGACATCAAACATCTGAAGTAGTCAAAAGCTTACTCTACTAGTCATTAACTTAACCAGCTGTTGATCAGACAAGACCCAGATAGTATATAACACCAAATCCATTCACTTATATTGTTAATATTTGGCTTTATTTTTGTATCTTAATAGGACAGTGGTCTAATTATCAGTAGATTTATTTGTACTGGTTAGTAAATTAGGTTGTTTCCCCCTTAACAAGAGAATCAGTGGAATCACAGCTGGCATTTCCTTTATTTCATTTTCTAATTCCAAAAGCAACTGAAGAAACCTCAATGATGTGGAGGTTTTTAAGCTGTCATTAATCTTGTCTAAAGTTCTTTAATAAGATTATTAGCTTAAAAAAAAAAAAAAAACAAAAAAAACAAAAAACCAACACCAAAACCTCAAAACAACCCAAGCCCCACAAACCAAACAACCCCCATCAAGTAAACAATCAATTATCAGTCTAGGGGCTTTCTTCCTGAATGGTACGAAGCATCCCTAGTCTTGTAAACAAAATTTGAAGGGTTTGGAGGAAATATCCCTTTATACAGAATAAATAAGCATATCCAAAGCAAGTCGATATCACTTGGGATTTGCCTGTATTTCATGTAGCCGTAGCAATGGGAATGCCAATTAGCAATCACACTGCAAAAGTGACATTTCCATCAGGTATTTCTGTAGCATTATATGCAGCAACAATAAAAATTCCAAGATGTCAAAGCTTGAGCTGTTTCGTGGAATTTGATGGAAGTCTGGTGTCAGGCTGGGCAAGCCAGATAGATGAAGAAGACTGCTACGCATTGTAAGCTTGCAAGAGAACACATTCCCTTACTGCATTTCCTATGTTGTGATGTTCTAAATGATTTGTATAACATACTTTTTCTTGCTTTTGGTGCTATTGAAAATACACAGTAGGCACTAGTTTTAAACTTGCCTGTAATGAACTTGCTACAGGGTTGAAATTTGTTTGTTTATTTACTTTGTTTCTTTACTGTCTCAATGAAAAAAAAGGCATCAAAAGCTGATTGCTTCTAGCTATTGAATTTATAAAATAACACCAGTAGAAAGAAACTTACCTCTTGAACAAGAGTTAAAATTTAAAGCAAGATTGTGTATGTAAAATCTGTAAATGTGAAAGTATAACAGAAGGTGTTATTACTTAAAAACTGTTTTAAAAAATGCTAAAATTAATTACATTTTTTAAAATGCACACATCCATTAACAAAAGTTTCATAATGGAGGTTTCCACTGAGGATCTTATTAATTTGCTTGCTTCTGTTTCTGAAAAGTACACATTTGTCTGTGTGAATTTCAAAAATTAATACAGCCATACATAAGGAAAAAAATCAATGTTACATGTCAGCATACATATATTATGCCTGAGTTTACTGTAGAATGAAAGATATGGATTTAGTATGCAATAAATTTTTATTTTCTTATGACGGATGGTCTGTGGGAAGGTTGTAAAATTTTTCTGTTGAAATCTGTGTATTCCTAGTTGCATTTTTTTGATACATCTTGAAAATTGTATTTTTTTCAGTTTCTTTTCATTTTTTTTTAATCTTCTTTCCTTTTTTTTGTTCCTTCTTTCCACTTTCCTGAAAGTGATTAAAATTCAGTTCATGATGTTTCAACTGTTGTCTGAGATCCTTTGGGATCTTCTACCTGGAAAAACAAACAAAACAAACAAAAACCCCAAATTCCAAAACCTCAAGCCAGCAAATTAAAACAAACAAACAAACAAACAAACAAACAAACAAACAACCAACTTTTCCTATTCTTTCTTACATCTATCATTACTGAATCTAATGATAAGTCATGCACCAGTTCAAATTCAAGAAAATGCTACATAATTAAGCAAAATCACAAATAAAATCATCAATTTTAACATTCTTGCAGTTGCAGGTCTGATCAGTTTGCCCACTAGTGCTGAAAGATGCACCATAGGTATGGGCTTGGCTGGTGTTTCAGTACAGCTGGATAGTGAACATGAACAGAAGTCAGTAAAGGCCGTATTGCAATGCCACACCACCAGAATCTAGATAAAGGCTCTAGTTTCCTCACCTCAGACACCACAAACATTTGAGATTTGGCAGTTTGCAAGATTTTTCTTCCAACCTGACAGAAACTTACATTTTTTTCTAGTGGTTGGATTAGTATGTCAATGTTACGGCACCAAGCTTGTACTTCTAGGGTACAAAGTGTGACAACGTTTTGTTGTTTGCATATGTGATAGCCACTGAGTCTGATGATTGTTGATCAAAGAAATTACAAATGCTTACATGGTAAGCCACAAAAAAACCCCAAAAACAACCCTTTAAAAATTACTCTTTTAGATTTCCAAGTCAAAAATGTTTGATTTCAAATCCTCAAACATACCAATGTAATTTTTCAATATCACTGACACATAAAATATGACCTAGTTGGAGGGCATAATTTGTTTAGAAATGGTACTGGATTGTTTAAAAAAATCCCTGGTTGGCAAGTATGTTGTAGACTAAGGGAAAGGAAGGAAAAATGGAAATCTCAGGGGTCAATTCTTAAAGTCTGCAACATTGAGAAATCTGGAAAAATCAGGAAGGTACAGCAAGCCCAAAGTGTCAAAGCTGCAGGACTCTGAGGTGGGAGAGTGGATATCCACTGGAGCTAAATGGCAGAGCATGCCAGCATTACCACTGGAGCTTGTGCCTCATCAGCTCAGCAGGCTGGAATGCACTGGAGAGGAAGTGGCAGCTGCTGCAGCATGCCTAAGCTCCATATTTCCTGAGCAGAAGGTCTTTCTTAGGAGACATAAAAAAACACCAGTACTTTGCAATGTGTATAATACTGTTGATGTCATAATGATATATGGGTGGAATCATGAAAAATTAAGAAAGCAAGAACAAACCCAAACTTTGTTGAAGTGCCAGAAAGGTTTATTTCCACTCAAAATCAAAACTGTTTCTTATAATACTTCCATATATGACACTGCTCTTGGGAAATAACCCATTCCTCCCCTCTTGTAAAGGTCCTCTCTTTATGTTTAATAAACTGAAAAGTGGTCTTCCCTTCACTGGTTTTTAATAAATTCCTCATCTTTATGTGAAGATGTTCTGTGTCTGGCCTGCTGACCTACCTCTTCACCTTCTGACATAGCAAGTGGATTTAGCAATATAACTGAAGAATATTTTAAATCTGAAATAATGCTTAGGCTACTGTCGGATTCAAACCCCACAGAATACCATGCAATTCTTAGTTCCTCTTGGGTGAGCGAAACCTTCCATCTTTCTCTATGAATGGCTCATTTAACATATTAGAAGGTCTGTCTTTGAAAAAAAAAGAAGAACAAACTGAGGCATTAATATAGCTCAGAGTTGTCTTGCATGTACTGGAGAGGCCATTGGGCTCTTCATCCTGATCAGAAGAAGAGATGGTTCTAGGGAAAAGTGGCAACACCTTTATCTTCTCCCTCTAACAGTAAGGAAACAAGACAACCACAGGTATGATCCTTACAGCTATACCCATAGCTCAGGAACAGTGAGTGTCATCTCTGGCTGTGTCACAGACTTCCCCTGGGATTTCTTGGAATAATTTCCATCCAGACTGTTTAGATGCTTAAATTCTCATTGTTTAGATGCTTAAATCTTCACTCATGATTAAAGGAACACTTGATAATCTGTGTTGTGGACTTTCAGGTTCTCAGATTCCTATCTCCCACCATATAGTTTTCATCAGTATTAATGGAAGCTGTTCCACTGACTGAGATCATGTAATCAAAATTTAGATCAGCTCATGAGATTCATGTATATCTATATGTTCTGTGTTTGTGTGGAGAGCTATTAAGTCTAGTGAGAGTGAAAAAAGGAAAAAAAAAATAGAATACATTTGAATCAGCTGGATCCTGGACAGGAGTCCAAAATGCTTTATCCTTGTCTTATCTTTTAACCTTTTAAAGTGTGCACACTGTAAATCATAGAATAACTGAATGGTTTGGGTTGGAAGAGACCTTAAAGATCATCTACTTACAAGCCCGCTGCTATGGGTAGGGACACCTTCCACTAGACCAGGTTGCTCAAAGCCTCATCCAGCCTGGCCTTGAACACTTCCAGGGATGGGGCATCCACAGCTTCCCTGGGAAACCTGTTCCAGTGCCTCACCACCCTCACAGGAAAAAAATTCTTCCTAATATCAGATTTAAATCTACCCTCTTTCCACTTATAACCATTACCCCTTGCCATCTCACTACACTCCCTGATAAAGAGTGTTTCCCTATCTCTCCTGTAGGCCCCTTCAGGTACTGGGAGGCTGCTATTAAGTCTCCTCGGAGCCTTTTTTTCTCCAGGCTGAACAACCGCAATTGTCTCAGCCTGTCCTCCTCCTAGGGGAGGTGCTCCATCCCTCTGACCATCTTTGTGGTTCTCCTCTGCATCTGCTCCAACAGGTCCATGTCCTTCTTATGTTGGGGGCACTAGAGCTGGATTCAATACTGCAGGTGGGCTCTCATGAGAGCAGAGTAGAGGGGAGAATCAGATCCCTCAACCTGCTGGTCAGACTTCTTTTGATGCAGCCCAGGACATGGTTGGCTTTCTGGGCTGCATGCACATATTGCTGAGTCACGTTCAGCTTCTCATCCGCCAACACCCCCAAGTCCTTCTCCTCAGGGCTGCTTTCAAGCCATTCTCTGACAAGCCTGTATTTGTGCTTGGGATTGCCTCGACCCATGTGCAGGACCTTGCACTTGGCCTTGTTCAATTTCATGAGGTTTACAGAGACTCACCTGCCAAGGTCCCTCTGGATGGCATCCCTTCCCTCCAGCATGTCGACTGCACCACACAGCTTGGTGTCATCAGCAATCTTGCTGAGGATGCACTCAATCCCACTATCCCTGTCTCTGACAAAGATGTTAAACAAGGCCAGTCCCAGTACTGACCCCTGAGGAATGCCACTGGTCACTGATCTCCACTTGGACATCGAGCTATTGACCACAATTCTTTGCATGCAACCATCCAGCCAATTTTGTATCCACCAAGCATTCCATCCATCAAATTCATGTCTCTTCAATTTAGAGACAAGTATGTTGTGCGGGGCAGCATTAATTGTAGTGTATAATCTACCTTAACTTCTTAAGGTTTGCAAAGCCTACGCTTTGCCTTGGGTTTATTACACCAACCTGGATAGCTTTTACATTTCCTTCTGTTCTTTTTTTAAAATTTTTATTTTTAGCCTGCTGTACTGTGTCTGGCTGGGATGGAGTTAATTTTATTCATAGCAGCATATATGGTGCTGTGGTTTAGACTGGTGACCAAAACTGTGTTGATAACACACCAATGTTTTAGCTGTTGCTGAACAACATTTGCGCAGTGTCAAAGCCTTCTGTTTCTCATTCTGCTCCCCTTCAGGCAATAGGCTGGGAGTGGATAAGGGGATGTGAGGAGACATATCTGGGAGAGCTGACCTGAACTCACCAAGGGGATGATCTATGCCATACAGCATCATTCTCAGCAATAAAATGAAGGGGAGACTTCTCAAGGTAGCTGTTGCTTGGAGACAGGCTGAGCATCAGTGTGCTGCTTAGAGGTGGTGAGTGATTGCCTTTGCATTACCTGTTGTTTCAATTGCAAAGTTTATTTTCCCCTTCACTTATTAAACTGTCTTTATCATGACCCATGAGCTTTTCTTGCTTTTGCCCTTCGCATTCTCTCCCCCATGGCACTGTGGTGAGAACAAGCGGGCAGCTGACGGGTGCTTATGGCTGGCCAGGGTCAAACCATTACACCTGGTGTTTATTGAGTGCCATTCAACTGCTTGCCTCAAAGATCACCTTCTGATTCTCACAAGGATTTTCATTTTTCAGGAATTGGGGAATTATCTTTATGGATACCAGAAAAATCTGATAGGATCATTTTTAACTCTGGGTTTTTTTTTTGTTTGTTTGTTTGTTTTATGGTGTGGAATAAATATTTTATAAGGTCTCACATTATGTATAAATCACTGCAGCACTGGTTCCAAACTGGTGAACTATTTCTGCCTCGGACTATATTGTTTTTATTATTAGTGGAACACGAGCATTGGTTTTACACTAGTGCTGAAAATGTTTTCCAGACAATATTTAAAATAAGAAAATAGTTAAATCTTTACATGAAAAACTGATCCTTCTAAGTATGTTAATAATATCTAAAACTGGTTTCTTAGAACACATATCTGAAGAAATAATGTTTAAAGTCTTGTTAGGAATAAGTAAATATTTCTAGTGTATTTCTTAGAACTATGATCTTATTAGTATTCAGACCTGATCAACTGTTAATAAGGGTGTA
>NW_010107962.1:31808-50280 GCF_000699245.1 Pterocles gutturalis
AAAGAAAGTCCCAAAAGATAATGCTCAGCGTATGACTTTTAAGTGACTTATTTGTTTTTTTAAAATATCCAAGATGCCTGAGAAGTAGAATCAAGTCTGGAGCACAGGTCTTATGAGGAGAGGCTGAGGGAACTGGGGTTGTTTAGTCTAGAGAAGAGGAGGCTGAGAGGAGACCTTATCACTCTCTACAACTACCTGAAAGGAGGTTGTAGTGAGGTGCGTGCTGGCCTCTTCTCTAAAGTAACAAGTGATAGGACAAGAGGAAATGGCCTCAAGTTGCACCAGGGGAGGTTTAGGCTAGATATTAGAAAGAATTTCTTCACTGAAAGAGTGATCAGGCATTGGACCAGGCTGCCCAGGGAAGTGGTGGAGTCACCATCCCTGGAGGTGTTCAAGAAACTTGTAGATGTGGTGGTTAGGGCCATGGTTTAGTGAGTTAGGTGGTGTTGGGTTGACGGTTGGGCTTGATGAATCTTGAGGTCCTTTTGCATCCTTAATGATTCTATGATTCTATAATAATCTGTATATAGGTCCTATTGCTGACAGCATACATTCATTTGAAAACCTGAATTATTTTTTTAATATAGAACAACAGATAAAACAGTCTGTTTTTACTGATGATATCTTTTGTCTTGTCTGAAGATTCTTCTCATCTTCAGCATCATGAATTTAGGCTTGGGAAGGGTGTTCACTATGGTTATTCACATGTCATTCTAAAAGAAATCACCTTCCATCAAGAAAGGAGTTGAGATACAAGTGACTCAAAACAAAATTTTCAAATTTTACTTTGAGACCCTTAGAGTTTATCTCTTCATATTCCCTTTAGTGTAACTTCTGTGTATCTGCATCTATACTGTTCCTGCTAGTTTAGACTGTTAAAGGTTATTCAGTCACGCCTGTGTGAGCTGTTTCTTTAATAAAATACAGTGCCTTGAAAAACTTAAAGTCAGAAGGGAGTTACTAAAGTAGAATTAAAAGAAGGATTTCACACACTGTTTGCAAGGCAGAGGATTCATCTATCAGACTTTTTTTTTCCTCTCTCTGCAGATTTTTGCCTTTTAATCCTTCACAAAAATTATTTGATCAGAATTATATTAAAAAGTGTAAGCATTTGTTCTAGCACGTGCTTGTAACCATCATTGGAAAATATATTAAAGCTGCTGTTAAACTTGCTAAGTGATGTGAAAAATCGTTCTTCGATTCAATGAGAGATGTGCTTCGTTATGGTTTAGTTATATGATGAAGGCTGAAGAAAGCATATAAAAATTAACAAGAGTCTAGGAGAAAATAAGATAACTGGCTTGAAAAGGTTTTAAGAAAAAAAAATTAAATTTCTAGTAATACAAAAAATGTTTTAAAACTTAAAGATGGTACGTTAACGATGCTCAGCTACTTATAAAAGTGTAGCATTTTAAAATAGCATCAGCAAGAGCATTTATATCACACAGTTTAAATAAGATTAAAAATCATTAGTGCTGTGATGAAAACTTGTGTAGATTTAGAGACAACAAAAAATATATCCAATATGCAATAAAACTAGAATTAGACTGGAAAATGATCTGGGTTTACTTTTTTGTCATTTTTTTTAAAGACAAAATGCGAAAATGGGTACGGAAGGTAGTCTAAACATGCAGTTGGGTAACAAGTTGCTGTGCCAGACTGTCATACTAAAACAGATTAATAATCCATCTACTCCAAAATACTGTCTCAAACACTGATAAGTACTGCAAACTGCAGAGATAGGATGCAATACAACAAAGAACAATTAAGAAAAAAAAATCTTATTCATATCATCCATTCCGTGATTTTGACCTAACATGCAAATCTTTAGATACTCTTAACTTTCTAAATGTGTGTAATGTATGTGAGAAAAGGGGACAGTGGATAGGTACATAATTAGCTGATACGGACTAAAATGTTAGAATGTTGCATACCGTAATATATAGCTGAAGTGATGTTTCTAAGTCACTCATGATATAAAGGAGCAAGACTAATAAGTCGTATACCTATAGCCCCAACTTTACACGTGGCCTTAAATTTTGAGAAGTATTAAGGATTTTATATTTTTCTAGTTGTGACAAGTTAAAATCACATAAAGACTTTCTTTCTGAGGTGCTTACCATTTTTGTAGTTAAAACCTTCAAAAATTATTTTAGCAAAAATATAATTCTCTTTTGAAAAATATACAGGGGAATATTTAGTCTGTCAAGTGAAAAGACAAAAACAATGTCAGAAAAATTAAAGTAAAGGTGCAGGATGCCAAAACAAATTTTATTATTTACCTGAAATCAGATGAACATGCAAAAATATCACTTATATTGGAAAATAAATCCTGCAATTAACATACACTGCAGATATAAACATTACACTCTAGTAAACTGCCTATTCTATAGCTCTGATCCTCCTCTTTTTTTTTTTTTATAAAGTTCAAGCAATATATTGATACTTTGTTATCAATATCTGTATAAGACAAGTCTCTAGAGACACAAACGAAAGCATTGACCAGTGTAACATTTTAAAATCAAACCTTTACATCCCTAATTGGCTTTTCCAAGGTAAAGTTCTACACGGGACCAGGGAAATAAGAACAGAGAAAGGATGTAAGGATTTGCCCCATTAGGTCTGAGGAAAACAAGAATACATATGTCTGTTACAAAAGAAAAGAAATAGTGCACTTAGTAGACCACAGAAACTGAAAGCCTTAAAATAATTATTCTCTTAACAATGCCAAGATCAGTGTCTGCATATGTTGCTTGCTGTATTATCAACCATCTTTACTGGAAATATTTTCAGTGTCCCACTGATGATGTCTTTACTTCCTTTGGGACTTACTCAGCTCCACAAACTACCAGATAAATGTGCCATTAACCTGTGAGTAATGGCTGTTGATTGCAATCTGTTTTGTGTGAGGGAATGAGGTAAAGAATGTTTTTTGTGGCAAGTTCATCTTCAGTAATATCAGTTTTTATTTAAGACTCTATATCTAGGTTTCTGTCTTCTACTTCACTGCCAAATCAGGCAGCTATCACTTTAATATTTCTGAAAACAGTTCCTGCCACATATGAAATAGATTTTTTTTATGGTATGGAGATAAAATGCCAGTCAATGGACAAAAATGACATTGACCTGAAAATATGAAGCAAAATTTCTAAAAGATAAATTATTCCTTTTCCCAGCACAACAATCTAAAAGCTCATGTGGAGAAAAACATTATAATATATTGGCTTTGAATTTAATTTCAAACTGAATTTTTGGGGTTTTTAAAACTGACATTTCTGAGCTAAGTGCTTGTGGTAATCATTTTCCAAATTATGCCATGTCTCTGCAACGGTAGCATAATATGAATGAAAGATACGGCAAAGACGATCTTTATCCAGCCTTTATGCAAATTCAAAATCATAATAGGAATTTTAATGTTCAAAAATTAAAGATCTTGTTTAAAAATTAAAACATTTAAAGTCTTTCTTCTGATTATTTTTAAAAAGCACAAAAAAAAAAACCACGAAGACAACTAGTTAGCAGTATTTTTTTATTATTATTTCTAAAGATATTAGAATCACAAGTGATGTCACTTTCAGCAAAGTGATTCTGACCAGCAGTAGCCTGAGAAACATCCCTTGCAATTTATGTTACATTTAAAAGTTTAATTTTCTTCACTGTTAACAGTATTTCTTATACTTCAAAATTTTGGAAGTACAAGTTATAGAGAGCAAAAAAGATGCTTCTGAATCTGGTGTGAAATGAGAACTCAAAGTTCAGATACAAATTTGGAACAAGTTTAGGCTAGTACTCAAGGGTAAATCATGGTTCTGTGATGGAGTTTACATTTTGTAAACTTTAAAAATAAATGTTATAGGTGAATAACATAAATTCAGCAATAGGCTGAGACCATAATTGTCAGTAAGGCATTCCTCTTTTTTTCCTTAATTTGAACTGGTATCAGAATACAGGTTTTTTTAAGTTGCTGCCTTATCTGGAGGTAAAATAAAATGGGGTTAGATATTACCTGGAAAACCCCTGAGAACTCATTGAGTTTCCAGTGGTCTCCTCTGAGTCAGACCTAGTAGCATTTTTCAGGGGTAAATTGCCTGAACTTGCCTCATCCTCTAATGCCCTTTGAGATTCCCTAGATTATTCTAAGCAGCCTCCTGCGGACAGTCCAGAAGGGAATGCAGGTCAGTCACAGTTTTTATGTCACAATTGCCAACTTCTTACAGATAGCTTGGATACCCCAGGGCTTCTCAGATACCACTAAGTGTTTTTGCTTCTGGGGAATTAAGCTGATTCTTATTGCTTTTCTCTCTCTAATCAGTTTTGAAAGAAGGAGCAAAATGTGTTTGAGAGATAAAAAGCTGCAGCAATGTAGAGGGTTTTACCATTCTTTTTTTCTTTCAGTTCAGACTTTATTCAATGCTGTTATGTTCAGAATTTTGTTTAAGGGGAAGGAAGAAACTTACATATAAAGCAAATAATTTGTTGTTAGTGTAGTGTTTATTTTAGCAATCTCACCCAAGAAATATTATTAGTTCAGGTCAAATTATTATAGAACGGGAAATAATACTTCTCTATAGAAAAAAAAAAAAGTCTTGGTAATAGTAGTAATACAGTTAAAACTGTTACAGGCACATTTCACTTTTATACTTTTCCTGGTGTTATCCCTCCTTCTGCTTCCCTAAGTCCTGGGTTGGTTTCATTGCAGTGGTAGTGGAGGGGGTGCTAGGGTGAGTTGTCAGCACCAGGAGTCCTTCACCAGGAGGAATATTGTTGGTGTTCATGTTGGGTGTTTCTTCTTTCTCACTTTGTGATTCAGTAAGAATAATTTTTGTATGTTTGCTAAAACAATTTTACAACTTTCTTTCTTCACTGGTCTGCACCTGCATAATATATCTGAATATAATATCTATGATAGGTTTTCAGTATGTTAGACACTCATCCATTTTTCTTTGTTACTCCTAAGACCAATTTTGTCTAACTCCAGATCTGGATTTCTGTACTGACTATGGGTGAGTTATTTACAGTCATGGGGTGTCCAATGCCAGCCTGTACTCCATCCCTTATCGTCCCAGTCCCATATTCCTCTGTGTTGCATCCCCACTTCTCAAGGCTTCTGCTGTCAGTCATGTCTGTATTTCTCTCCTCTACATCATTATCTTAGAACCATAAATATCTCATTTTGCATAGAAAAAACTACTTGTCACTGCTATCTCTATAAAACTACAATTGCACCATATAAAGGTAAACAAAACAAATTAGCCATAAACATCTGATCAGAAAAAAAAAATGCTGTTAAACCAAACGAAAAAAAAAGCTGCAGTCAGGTCAAGAAAAGTTCAGACAAAGCAATCCTGACAAACCTCAGCCCTAAGACCTTTCAAGCTTATTGCAAACCTTGTGGCTTTTGCTAGCTGTGGATATATTGTATTATAGGGTACGGCATTACATTACTTGCAGAGGAGGAAGTTTTATCTCATACATTGCATCAATTTTAGACTCATGAATTTTCATTTAGTACAAATAAAATTCAAATTCTAATTTATTTTTTTTTTTTAAATACAGAAGTGAATTTCACATTTATAATCAGACCTGAAATCATTCATCAAAGAGAAGCAGATAGCCAGACTATGGAACTTAAAGCACCTGACCCGTCTTCTGAGTCTGGGAAGTGAACAAACAACTGAGACTGCTACTATCTCAGGCTGAGTCTGCCACCAGAACTGAGACATTGAGATGGCTATTGCAGATACCTTAGATGTGTTAGGTTTTTTTGTTTGGTTGGTTGGTTTGTTCCTTTGATTTTTTGTTTTGCCCCAGCTGTGTGTAAGGAGTTAGTATCTCGCAGGTTGTGAAACCAGTATGTACAGCTTGCTTGAATCTAAGCACTGTAATATATTTGAAGTTTATGTTGATTAAGCTCCCTAAAGATGCCACGGCAGGAAGTCAAAGTATGATTCAAAGTAATGGTTTGCTTATTTCTGAGATATATATAGAGCTTTGAAATAAAAAATCTATTCATTTTTTTCTCCTAATGTGTGGTCATTTAATAGGAAATCTCATGCAGTTTTGCCTTTGTATTTTTGAAGCCTTAAGCAACAAGCAGAAAACAATATTGTATTAAGTCTGCTGAATCTGTAATGGAGGGCACTGGACAGCTCAGGAGCAATTTCTTTATTGAATTTCCCCTAAGTGGTCTCAGAGAAAATGACTTAGTAGATGTGGGATACATCTATCAAAGCTCGCTGCTATGAAAGGACAGCAGGCATGATTTTGCATTACTCTTGTCTACCTTTTTAATCCTCTTGTCACAAGTAAGTAATGAAATAAGTGTTTATTGAGAATTCCATTAACAGAAGGAATTCTGACAAAACCTTGTATAAACACATCAGGAGACAGATGACATTGTAGCTCCAAACTTCTCTGGCTACACTTACAGTACAAAGCCTGAAGTAGACTTCAGAACAGGTTTACAGTAGATAAATGTTGACTCTGTTTAAGTTTATAAATAAAGAAAGGCCAGGGATTAATCCCTTGCCCTGAAGTCACCTGGAAGAAGCTTGTTTTAGACCCACATTGACTCACTAGATCAGATTTGTCTTGGAGAGATCTAGTTGGAGCAGACCAGACCTGAGCTACGGATCAACACAACAATTAAGCAGAGTGAACAACAGCACTTCATGTACTTCATGATTGTGTGTCAGAGACTGGTTTTTGGCCCTAAGCCTTAGTAGCATGGCATGGCTTATAGACATAGACCTAACTCTCCTTCCCTCCCAATCAGGCTAGCCATAATGCATTGCCTGTTGTGAACAGTCCTTAGACAATGTGACTGATCAAGTCATGGTCAAGCACTGTTGTAGAGTAGTCGTCAGCACAGACTGAACGATGGGATGTACTTTAATAACATTTTAACTGCGGGTTTAACAGTTGTGTGCCTGTAACCATGACATATCCCTTTTAACTTTCCTGGATTAGGTATAGCCTTGCATATTTGGTGCCCAAGGTTTCTCCTTGCCACTCCTCTTTGGCAATACAGATGTACACTGAGACCCATACACTATTTGCCTGCATTACTATCTGTTGAATTGTTTGAAGCTTGGCTTAAAGTGTTCACATTATGCTTAGAAAAAGACAAACTGACAGACTGCTGCATACGACAGTCAATTTTTACTGACCTAGCAGGCTACAAAACTGAGCACGTGGATGCATATTAAGACAGTGAGTACGCTGAGAATCTGCTTTCTAAGAGGGTTCAGAGCTCAACCCTATGCCCTAAACAGAGCCCAAGCTTACAGATAAACAATACAGAAAGTAATCAAGCTTTAAACTCACACCTGATTGACAGTAAAACAAGCTTTCTCTGTGTTTGATCTTTGCTTAACACAGAAAAGTTTTCCACAGTGTGGTTGTAACTAATATGAAGCCACCATAAACAGAATACTCATTTGTTTCAAATGGATGACTGATGAGTCAGTTGTGGTCTCTCCTCTTTCCTAGATGTTTGTCTGCATCATAAAGGCACCATGTGGCTTGTCAGATATCTGGTAAAGGCTGACCGTATTCTGGACAAGGGCAGCAGGACTTCTGTTTGGCCAGATTGCAGCACAGTACTAAAACAGCAATGAAGAATCTTGCATTTTACTTGACTCCATTGAGTATTATCAGCTTTCTCCTTTCAGGATCATTCAAGTATTAAATGAAAACCAGAACCCATTTATGAATACATTGTTCTAGTTATATATGTGCTGTACAATTAAAGACCTATTACACCAGTAGCTCGTTAGCCAAAAAAATTGCAGTCAACCGTAAGGGAACACACAAAACTGTATTCACCATTTGTATAGTAATTTAAAAAAGAATAATAAAATTAAAAAAAAAAGTGGTACCACTAGGTGTAAGGGTGAAGAGAAGGTCAAATTTTAGTGGATTTTATTGATTAGATTTTGTTTACTGCTATGGGGCACACTCTTATGAAATGTGCTATACAGAAAAAGAATTAAACCAAGCCAGAATGACTTAGGGGCCTCCCAGGGCTTTTAAAGCAATGTTTTAAAATTATGTCTGGAAAGGGTAGCATGGGATTCAGCATATACCTGTAGGCTGTGGCAAATTTAGGCCTAATAGCTCTAAAACAATGTAAGCAAGCCGGTGCAGATAATGAATCTGCCTTCTGAACATGTGTTAGCAACAGATTTTCTAATGCATAGATAATATAAATATATGTATGATTAATAAAAAAGATAAAATTAAGAGACTGAATACGACTATTAGCAATGTATTGGATGACATTAAGTACCATCTGTCTGTACAAGAACAAAATATTTTCTGTTTGTTATGTTGGCTATGCTTGGAGAATTAGGGTTAAAATTTTCTTAGCATTTACATAAATAAGGCACCAACCCTCTGCTGCCCCAAAGTACCTTTCTCACAAAACTATAACAAATTGTGGGTGCTTAATAAACTGCGACTCTGTAAGCCTTCGAGAACCTCTGGTTTATAGCCCAGGCTTAAATAAATTTAAAATTTTCCTATTGACTTTTTCCCATTTGAGCACTAAATACAGATAAAAATATTGTATCTAATATATACTTATAATAGACTAGAAAACTACTTTTGTTTGTTACAAAATCACAAGGCTGAATTTCAAAGGAAGTATGTTTTCACTAAGTACTAAACTGTATTTCTGTGAAAACTTGAGTCACTCTCTGAATTGAAAGTAACTTTGGGAGTTAATCCTTTCAGATTTATGGAGGCTTAAACAGTTCTAACCATTTTCCATTAGTACTGAGAATTCTGCTGAAACAGTTTGTGTCTGTTTTTTTTTTTTTCTTTTTCTTTTTTTTTATATTTACCCATAGATATAGAAAATGACACTTACTGAATGTGCAAGTAATTCAGGAACCAGTCCAACCCTTAGCAAAGCTGATGAAAGTTTTGCAATTGCTTTCAGTAGTGCAGGATCAGGGATATTTCATTTAGTGTTCAATAGGAATTAAAGCACAGTCTTAGCATTTCAATACAGGCTCCAGCTGTGAAAGGCATTGTGCTGGTTCACTGCATCCTTTAGATCCCCTTACATGACTCTGAATAAAATGTACGTCCATCCTTGTTGAACAGCAATTCCATGGGAGACACTGGGAGTAAAAATGGGTCTCTGTTAAAAAAGACAATGCTGACATAAAACTGTTCCTATTTCTGTCAGTTTTAGTTAAAATAAATCAAAACTGTTACTTTATGCCCTCAGAATTACTTTTAGACAAAAAAAAGGTTGTATTAAATTGTCAGGGTGTTCATGGGAAAACTGAAACTTTTTTAAAAGCTTGAACTGCATATGTCACTAACTAGGCTAAAATAACCTGTTGTACAGAGGTATTCTGTTTTAACTGAAATGGGCTAAGGACATTGGCAGGTAAAGTTTGTAAGGAGATGTACTGTCTTCCATTAGTCACTTGGATTGCCAGAAAAATTAGACAGGTTTTTGGGTATGCAAACCCTACTCGCAGACCTTGTCCTGCTCTTGCTATAAAGAATAATCCATCCTGAAGGGCTCCAAAATATATATATACAGATGTGAAGACATTCTCTTAGTAGCTAAGAGATTATTGAAGTGTATTTTTATCCTTTAACACCCCCAGTGTGTTTGTACTTTTTCTCATGCTGCATACACATTAACTCCCACAGTGTATTCTTTCCAAGTACCTGGCCACCTGATATTCAGAATTTTTTCTTGCAGGTAATTGAGCTAAGCAAGAAAAAAGAAGAAGAAGAAGAAAAGATTAGTCTATTTTCAAAGAAATGCTTATTTTGATAATTTCATTACTTTTAAAAGTATCAGTGCCTGACAGTAAGTTCTTTGATAATTCACATCTTCAATAAAGTTCAATAAAGCCGAGTGCCAGGTCCTGCACTTTGGTCACAACAACCCCCTGCAACGCTACAGGTGCGGGGGAGAGTGTCTGGAAAGCTGCCCAGCAGAGAGGGACCTAGGGGTGCTGGTCAACAGCCGGCTGAAGATGAGCCAGCAGTGTGCCCAGGTGGCCAAGAAGGCCAAAGGCATCCTGGCCTGCATCAGCAATAGTGTGGCCAGCAGGACTAGGGAAGTGATTGTGCCCCTGTACTTGGCACTGGTGAGGCCGCACCTTGAATACTGTGTTCAGTTTTGGGCCCCTCACCACAAAAAGGACATTGAGGTGCTGGAGCAGATCCAGAGAAGAGCAACCAAGCTGGTGAAGGGCCTGGAGCACAGGTCTTATGAGGAGCGGCTGAGGGAGCTGGGATTGTTGAGTCTAGAGAAGAGGAGTCTGAGAGGAGACCTTATCACTCTGCACCTACCCGAAAGGAGGTTGTAGTGAGGTGGGTGCTGGCCTCTTCTCTAAAGTGACAAGTGGTAGGACAAGAGGAAATGGCCTCAAGTTGCACCAGGGGAGGTTTAGGCTAGATATTAGAAAAAATTTCTTCACTGAAAGAGTGATCAGGCATTGGACCAGGCTGCCCAGAGAAGTGGTGGAGCCACCATCCCTGGAGGTGTTCAAGAAACGTGTAGATGTGGTGCTTCGGGACATGGTTTAGTGAGTTAGGTGGTGTTGGGTTGGGCTTGATGATCCTTGAGGTCTTTTCCAACCTTAATGATTCTATGATTCTATTATTCTATGATTCAGAAAGCTCCTCAAATTGGCACAAAGATAACTGGAAGCAAAGGAACAGAAGCCACTGACGGGTAATCTATAGAAAGAAAAGGGTGAGAGAGAGTAAACTGTGGAATTAACTCCTTTGCTCTACCTTTGTAACCTGCACTGTGGCTGAAATATGAGTGACAGTTATTATTGGTTTTAATAGGCAGTTCAAAGATTATAATGCCTTACAACATTTTAATGGTTTTAGGATAAATGTGATGTAAATGAAGGAGAACTTTTTGGAGGTGGAGCAGCAATGTCTGTTCTCCAATGATGAAACATGATCTCTAGTCTAGAAATATTCCAGGGATTTATCTATAAGCAGTTGTGTCATCTCATTAATTATAATAGGTTATAATCAAAACTGAGGAAGCACATTCATTTTTTTTTTTCAACCTTGGCTCTAAGTTGACCAGCTAAATAACCTTCCAGTACAAAAAACCCAAAAAAACCCCAAAAAACAAAACAAAAACAAACACAAAACAAACACCCCCCCCCAAAAAAAAAAAAAACAAAAAAAAACAAAAAAAAAAACCAAAACCAAAAACAGGTTATTTACTATAAACTTCTTAATTTGAGACATCTCTTTTCACCTCTTTACAGCAATTATGCTAAGGTAATGTCACGGCTTAACTACATGTAATGTGCCCCACACAGATGCTCACTCACTCCTGCCCCCGGTGGCATGGGGAGAGAGAACTGGAAGAGTAACAATGACAAAACGTGTGGGTTGAGATAAGGATAGTTTAATAGGTAAACCAAAAGCCAGACATGCAAACAAAGCAAAACAAGGAATTCATTCACTACTTCCCATCAGCAGGCGATGTTCAGCCATCTCCAGGAAAGCAGGGCTCCTGCTCATGTAACAGTTGCTTGGGAAGACAAACACCATCACTTTCAACATCCTCCCCTTCCTTCTTCTTCCCCCAGATTTATGTGCTGAGCATGATATCATATGATCTAGGATAACCCTTTGTTCAGCTGGGGTCAGCTATCCCAGCTGTGTCCCCTCCCAACTTCCTGTTCACCCCCAGCCCACTTGCTGGTGGTGTGGTTGAGAAGCAGAAAAGGCCTTGATGCTGTGTAAGCACTGCTCAACAATAACAAAAACATCCCCGTATTATCAACACTGTTTTCGGCACAAACCCAAACCAAAGCCCTGTACTAGCTACTATGAAGAAAATAAGCTCTATCCCAAAGAAAACCAGCAAAGGAAAGAACTTTTAGAACAACTGAAAACAAAATTAGTTCAATAATTAATTACTGGTATGACATCCTAAAGGCTGTTCTATTCAAACGGGAGAATCAAACTTAGGACCTATATAAAAAGAAATACTTTTTTTTTTTTTTTAATGCTGACATTAGAAGGCTTACAAAAATCAACATTGTAGCACATATTAGGACTATTACACATTAATAATGTCCAAAGGTTGTAAGCTTCTTTTTAAAAAATAATTCCCACTACCTCAGATAAATCCAAGTGAAAAAAGAATATTACATGAACAGTTAAAAAAACTACGGAAAAAAACCACGCAATAATATTTCTCAGGCTTTTAACGTCCCTTTTCCCCAAACCTCAACAACATCAGTAAAACTGTAAAGGTTTAACAGAAGATGAAAAGCAGAGGCTGTCTTCAGGTGTGAAGAAATATTTTTCAGAGATAAGAGAAAAACATAGTTCGTTTCAACCTTTTTAATAAATATAATCTCTAGGGTAATAAAGTATTCTTTTTACTATACTGCATGTTGAGTATGAAATACAAAAGTTATAGGAGATGATCCTTGACCTTCAGTTTATATTAGTTTTTATTTTATTTTAAATAAGCATAAAACCCAAGAAATTAGACGGGAATGAAGGAACAGGATGAAGTGACTCACCTGAGTTCATAAAGTCACAACAACTGTGACAATACCTGTATTGACTTCTAGTCCAGGACTGGACCTTTAAATATTTACTATCCAACAACAGTTTTGTATATAATATGCAGGTACAAATGTGCATATAAGAACCACATACAGATGGGCAAACAATGTCATATGTGGCTGTATTTAAACTTTTTCACTCTGAATCTGGTATTAAAGTAGAAAAAGAAATGTTTTGAAATACCCTATATATTTTGTGTGTGTCTCATAAATGAATGGAGAGCTATTTAAAGGCTGGTTTAGACATCTTAAATATTTTAGTAGAGCAGTTTTTCATGTTTTTTCCCACCTGTTAAGCCAGGTGCCACAGTCCCTGTGAACCCAGATGTCCACAGCTCAGAAGGAGCTGTAAAGTTTCTGATAATGTGCTAAAAGAGTGACTATGTGCATTGAAAAGTCAAGTTTTTTAACACAAGGACAGTTGTAGTACTTGGCAAATATACAGCATATACAAACGTGTTGTGTATAGAGGGAGTAAAATCTGTGGTTTTTAATGTAATAACTAAATACACACATTAATGAGCATAATTTTACTAAGTCAAGATCATTACCCGTTTTGTTTTGATGGTAAGCTGTTTGGCCAGTTTGCTTTGCACTGCTCACACAGCAGAGCACAGCAGTTCTGCCTGAAGAAAAAAGTCCTCATTTGCCAAGGTACATATGTATGTATACGTTGATTATATGTGGGAGCATATATGTATTTATAAACCTCTGTGTGTGTGCATGTGTGTATATATCTCTCGCTATGTATTTGTAAATTTCTGTATACATATGCCTATGTATATATATGTAAGCAGAAACTTATAAATACCTAGATTCATATACATACACACACATAACACATTGCAAATATTTAAATATTCTAGATCTACAGTGAACATCATATTTCAGAATATCTGAGATTGCTTTGTGATTCATACAAAAACTGTTGTTGGTCTTCTTCTATTATGTACCGAAGCAGTGTTCAACACTTGAACACTCAGAAAACAACAGTATTGACACCCTTGTTAGTAGTCTAATAAAAAAAAAAAAAAAAAAAAACAAAGACAAAAAAAAAAACACCACAAAAAACTTCCAAAAAACTTGTTCGAAAAGAATTACAAACTGAATCCAGTCTGTGTAACCTTAGGCCACTGAGAGATGAGTCTGGGGCACTTACCTGTCATGTATCCCTTTACACCTCCAAATCCCCACAGTAACAGACCATCTGCACCTATAATCAGATGGCCAGATTTTAGAGCAATACACCTTGTTCACAAAGGGCAATTCTAATTTACAACAAACTCTATTTTGGGAGGTACTCTGGGTGCAAACCTCTGATGCTTTCAGATCAGCCATCTGTCTCCACTCTTGCCAAGTTACCTCTAGGTTATGCTCTTTCCCCTCTTCAGCATATTATCTTGTCTGTTGCACACTCACATAAAGGTAAGATCAAGAAAAAGGATTTGAGCAGGTAAGACAAGGAAGAATAGTCCTACAAAACATATTTGCACACTCTTCTAAGCACATATTGTTCCAATAACAGAATGAGGCAGCTTTAGACACTTTCCAGTGTGGTATTTGCTGCTTCTTGTGGCCCTGATTTTCAAGGGGAGAAGGGATGGTGCAGGGACAGTCCCTTTGCACAGCCTAAAAGCATCAGCACTGCTCACCTAGGTCTGTTCTGTGGGGCTCCTGGAGGCTGGAACATCCCTGCGTGGCACTGGACATCTCTGCCCAAACCCATCACATCAACTGCAGCAGCTCTCCAGAAGTAATTAATTCTCTTCCCTTGCAAGCCGCAGCTACATTTGCCTATTGAAGAATGGTCTATCAGATAAGTTTGATGCCAGCTTTACCAGTCTGCAAAGTGGCTTATCCTGAAGATAAACTCAGTTTACGGTAAACTAATTGGTGCACAGAAATGTAGTCATTAGGCAAATCCAACACTTGTTCTTCCTTCAAGGTGTTCACCTGTAAAATGCCCCAAGCTGTGGCAGGTTGCTCATTGTCACTGCTGCCTTTATGTGTGTTGATAAGTTTCAGAGGTGTAGCAAGTTTTAAACAGACAACACAGGCTAAATTGCTTCGTGGAAGAAACCAAAGTGGGACCAAGATTTCACCAAATCTCCAAACAGCATGCCATTTCACTGCTCTAAGCAGCTACAAGCAACAGAACCTCCACTGCCCTAGAAAGGATGTTGCACTCCTGTTTCTGTGAAGAAAAACAGGCAGGAATAAAATACAGAGGTTTAGGGAAAAGATAGCTAGATCAAGTATTTTGTTATTTGCAAAGAGGCATGAAAAAGTTTTTGGTGCCTTGCTTCAGCAGATTGATAGACTGTGACCATTGTAAAACTAGCTCAAATACGATCCACACAGCTATGCTGAAAATCTGTCAGTCTCCAGAGCAGCAGTTAGCAAATTTCATGTTTGTGAAATTCTCTTTTGTATCAGCTGCATAATGCAACAACCTAAAGAAAAAGAGAAGGGAAGGGAAGGGAAGGGAAGGGAAGGGAAGGGAAGGGAAGGGAAGGGAAGGGAAGGGAAGGGAAGGGAAGGAGTTGTAAAATACCTTTAAGAACAGCTGCAGTGAGTAGATTTAGCAGTCAGAATACTATTGATAGAATGTTGTAAAAATAGAAGTCAGCATAATCATGTCAGCTCCTGTAGTATTTATCTTGTTTGTTTAAATAACCACTAAATATCTATAGAGAAATTCCATGAAATGGTACCTGGGTAACAAAAAAATTGCCTGGAATAAAATATTACAAGTCTTCTTGAGGAAATACCTACATATTTGTAGTTATGTTATTCTTCATTAGGTACATTAAATATTTAATGAGCTTGGTTTTGCTTCATGCAATCCCTTCATCATCCAATTCCTGCATCAATTTCAAATACTGCCTTCTTTACTGTGGTGTCAGAGTATGCTGAAAAGAGTACCTGCAGAATTGTCCTTTCAGCATCAGTTTTACAGAGTCTTCTTGAGAAACCTGCTAGTCCTGGTGTGACTAAGGACTCACGACTCCTTTATATCAACATTACTGCTTTGCTTATGGTTGTGACTTTCTGATGGTGTTATTATAGAAATATAACTTGTAATGAAGACAAAAGTAATGTTGATATAGACTTTTTTTTTTTTTTTTAATAAGGAAATAGAGGTTCTTTCTAGAAAAAACTGCACAGCTGGATGCAGCTACTAGATTTGCTGTCTCCCTCCCAGATGCTACCCCACAACTTCTTACTGAAACCACACATGGATTAGTATTTCTCTGGTCTACTTCTGTTTTAATGAAATTGGTTAGCAAATGGTTGTTATTTACATGGTCCAGGTCAATGGACAGATATGCCGGGCACACCTCCAGTGTTGAGAGACGTCACCATACAGCATATGTTTGCTATTTATTTACATTTCTCAACCAGACTTGATTTAGAACTGTTAGAATGTTCCCAAAGCTTGGTAAAAATAAGCCAGGTGAGATCAGACCTTGTATTTAAAATGCTTGAGCTGATCTGACCAGGCAAGGAATACATTCTTCATTATTTTCAGCATTTAAAGTTCAAATACATCTCACTTTCCATCACAAAATTTCAGTTCCTTTAAAAAGTGTTAATGAAAATAGGGGTTTTTTATTTTCTTTTTTTTTCTTTGAAAATAATTTTGAAAATAATTCATTTCTTTGTTAAACATTCCTGGAAAATTTGAGATTTTGCTGTAAGGATATTTCAAGGAAGTGGAAACTTATATTAAAATATGCTCCTGAAAGTACTAAATGGCTATGACAGTTGCATTTAATTATATGTAATTGAATAAAAAATTCCTAGTCACCCCACTTTCACTCTGGTAAGAACCTCAATAGAGTTCATATGACTGCTGAAGGGGATATATTTTCAGAATGAGAGTAAAGAAAGTCAGGGGTTTTTGTGAAATATTGATGCAATTCGAGTCTCAAACTGTTTCTACTCACCACAACATAGTTCTCTGAAGTGACATTTTTTTGGTATTGGTGAACCAATTGAGTCAGAAATTAGACTTCTCTAACCTTTGTCGACTTTTGTTTTCACATTCTGTTTAAATCTTTCTGAGGTGCTTAAACACTTAGATAAATACTATTTCTCTTCCATTTTCAGAAAGCTCAAATTGGAAGTGCCAAAATATTATAAGTTGTTCTTCAGGGATTTTGGCTTAAAGGTGTTACTGGCAAAGTAGAAAATCTCTGAAAACCTGTTTTCATGTAATAGTCTCTGCTGTTTCAGTGGTCAGGGATTCAGGAATTCAAAAACTTCAGATTCATATGATATTACTTATTTAATTTTTTTTTGTTTTGAAACCTTAAAAATAATGTATTTGAGGCACAGGAGTTTAAGTTTGAACAACACCTTGTAGAAAAATTTTGGGCAATTGTATTTCCACAAATTATTATATCATGTCATGTATTAGTCTAGTTTGTATTGGTGTTATCCGTCCTCATCTCTTCTCTGCTGCCAGGACTGAGGTCCAGCTGTATATTTGATGTTGAAGTAAAACTCTTATTGCCTATATATCATAATAGGCTATACATAGTGAAAGGAAAATCAGCTAGCTAATTGATTCCAAAGTCTCTTATCAGCATACCAGAAGTTGGGACCTGCTTCCACATTTATTTTTTTCAGCCATAGATCAAGATAATAGATGCAGTGCTGGTTCTGTGAAGGTTTTCGGTATTGACTACTTATGCAACACATATCTATTATCTATCTATCTATCTATCTACCAACATTTGTATGTAAAACCCCCATCAAAATAGATACCAACATAAATGAATATAATTAAGGTGTACAATATAATAAAGGTTTCTGTTTGTTCCCTTCCTTTTAGTTTCTCCTTATTTCATTACATAATTGCTCTATCATACAAGAGTGCATCAATCAATACACATTGCATAGTTCAAGTGCCACATATAAGTTAGTAATTTATATGTAAAAGTTGACAAAGTGCCAAGTATTATAATCTTCTATGATATATAATGACTGTACAAGCATTTGTCATAAACTTTTGCTGTCATATTCTATATTGAAAAATCTGGAAAGCTGTGATTTGTGAGAACCCATGTGCTATGGCATATGTATAGAGAATATCAATTTTTTATCCTTTTATTATTAATTAGAAAATGTGATATTTAAATATGTTTTTCCTTGAATTGCAATCCTGACAAAACTTTAGGTTTTGAAGCAATGATTCATGACCCTGAAATACTTACGTTAGTTCTAGCTTCAGACATCTAAAATATTGAATGGTGGAATATAATTTGCCTTCTTTTATTTGAACTTTTAGAAATAAACTTTTCATTTTTCCCCTCTAACAATAGAACTAAAAGCATTTATTTATTATTTTTTTAAGACAATGTTGAGATACATTATTCTTATGAGGCTGTAAAAACATCACTGAATTTGGGTAAACACACAAAAAACCAGCAACTTCATTCTGGAAGCTGACCAGGGTGAGATTTGAAACAGAAGGAGCCCACTGTCAATCTCCCCTCTTGTTTCCTGAATAAAAGCAACAGAAATCATCCATGCATTACAACAAGGAAGTAAAAAATAGTCAGACTTACACTATAGGCCCTGAACTCAGATTTTACAGGCATCTTTCTGACTATAGAAAGAGTCAGCTAACAGCCATAGCATACACAGGCTGAATTGCTCATTGACTTAAGCCAACAATGTGAGAGGTTGAATGCTTTATCTTGCCAGCAGTTTCAGGTCTGTTTCTTGCTTGCATCTATAACCTTCAACATTTTAACAACTTTCTTCCATTCCCTGGAATAGTCCAAATGCTCCTTTAGTGAAAGGAGCATTGTGAGGAAGAAACAGAAAGTAGAAAAGTATGTCATTTTTGCATCGTCACAGATAATAGAAAG
>NW_010107963.1:0-19276 GCF_000699245.1 Pterocles gutturalis
CCTGTGTCTGACTGAACCAAAATATTGGGTCAGTGCAATTCAATATTGGGTCAGTGCAGTTCAGCTTCTGGGTCTCATCCAGACCTGTCCTTTTTGCTTCCCACTCATCATTATTCAAACATCTACCATGTTTTGTTTCCCAGTGCAGTACAGCTGTTTTCCAACTTGTATGAAAGTGCCTCTGATAAAAAAATCACATTTTTGTCCTTGTAACAGGACTTATTTTTTGCTTCCCAAGGCTGTAAACTTAGCCTAACAATTATTTTCTCAAAACAGTGCGAAATACTTATTTTCAAAACCGTGATATTGCCTTCCACAGCAATACCCAGTTTAAAAAGAGAAAAAAGACCAACATTTTCCTGCAGTTTTAATAAATTTGTTAGATATTTTTAAGTATTTTGGAAGAGGGGGATATTAAATACAAAATGGTTTTACCAGAGGGTTCAAAACTGGTGGATGCATTTGATCATCATCCACATCCAAAGCTACCAAATTGTACAATACTTTCCTCAATATGGTGTGGTACTCTTTTTTTGTGAATAGCTAAATTGGCAGGAGACCTGTGCCTGAGGTGACTAAAAGCTTGTAGTTGAGTCTCACTTGTCTCTATCTGTCTCTCATTTCAGAAGTGCTAATTTTAACCAAAGAGGACACGGGGGATGTACTTTTATACATTAGCCTAGTGTTCACGGAAGGAAGTGCATGTCGTGTAAGTAAGGAGGCATTTGCTACAATTAACAGGTTGCTGGCTACACACACGTCGGTATTTGCAGGATTAGATCTGAATTCCTTGGGACACTGATGTATTCATGTTTAACAATGTTGGTTTTGTACAGCTTGCACTGCACTGTACATTGTTTTGAACACCTTGTGCTAGACGCCTACCAGCAAGACTGGAGCTTCTTGGTCCTGGGGCGATATGTGTTAAAGAATAATACTTTGCTCAGTGTGCTTTGTGGGAGTTGCACAGACTGCCTATCATGAAGGATGACATTGTGCCTCATTTAAACATGGTGCGGTAACAAAGCAACTTCTATACTGCAGCCCAGCCTGGTGCTGGCAGAAGCAGGATTACCATCTGTGCTTTGCCCAACACGAAACCCAGGCACATTTCACTGAAATACCTTGACTAGTTGCATGAGTGGTTACAAATATGATTTATACTGTTTGTTGTTGAATTTGGAAGAGATAAAAATGCTTTTCGTTTGCCAATAGAGAGCATTTTAAGAGCCCCTTTGAGGTGCAATTAAATTACATTTACTACAGAAATGCCAAGAAGTCCGTCACTATCTACCGGCAGTTGGGACATCACTAATAATCTCACAGGAAAACTTTTTTACTGATAAATGGCTAATAACTAACCGTAAAAAAATACAGTTTTCTTAGACAATAAAAAATGTCCCAGGCCTTGAAGGACTGCACTATCTGTTTTGTAACTCAACTTAGAAGAGCTCCCCTGATGTCCCACATTGTTGAGCTAAATGCTAACGTTCAGAACTGTTACATTAAACATATGTAATAGGATTGCCTTCTGAATGTAGGAGGAATCCAGGCAGAAAGCCCCAAAGGAATTCAGTTATTTCGTCTGAACTGTGCTACAGGAATTAAAGGGCATGCTTTACACTTTATGAAATGTAAAATAATTTTTATTTCTCTACAGTTAAAACAGCATCAAAATGACTTTAAGCCTGACTATTAAAAGATTATAGTTGAGAGAGAGTGCTATGTTTTCCAGGATGATGGCTTTTTGCTAGTATTTGTTGTATCTGATCTTACTATTGCTGGCATAGGTTCAGTCCCTACCCAAGTTTTTTATTTGTTTTAAGTTAACTGATGGTTGTACAGAACAATATCAGCCTCAGCACTTCCCAAACACAAAATTATCTTGAAGTTGCAGCTGGAAACCTTCAGCACCATGAGTTTTTCTATTGCTTTTCTGGACGTTAACTCTGCACAAACCCCAATCTGTTATTAGGATCACTGGGATTCCAGTCTAGATGGAAACTAGGGTAGCGGCATGAAATAAAAACACCAAAGTGCAGACATCTTCAGAAGGCATCAACTTTCATGGACGCCTTGAAAGTGGTATCAATAACAATTTGTGAAAAATATGCTTGCAGCTAATCTTGTGATGGCTTGCTCAGGAATGCATGGTTTATTATTAAAGTAATCTTTTAAGATTTTATTGGAATGTGCTTCTACAGTGGTGTCGCTGTCTTCGTGGGCTTTACTATGTGTGTGTTTTCTTGTCCATAATTAAACTTTTCACTGACAGACCTGGGACTTTTTTTTCCTTAAAGCTCCTACTTTGAATGCTGGAATTTCATTTAACTTTAAATACTGCCTTGGAATTTGCCATAAGGTAAACTGTCTGCTCTTGTACAGTTCCCTGCGCTGCTGCAGATGTTGGAGACACACAATAAGTGGCTGAATGTGAGAGGACTTGCAAAGTTGTGTCCTAGTGTTAAAAAAAGGCTAACAAGAATGAAGTAGTTGTTCAGATCACAGAATCACAGAATCACAGAATGTTAGAGATTGGAAGGGACCTCGAAAGATCATCTAGTCCAATCCCCCTGCCGGAGCAGGAACACCTAGATCAGGTCACACAGGAACGCATCCAGGCGGGCTTTGAATGTGTCCAGAGAAGGAGACTCCACAACCTCTCTGGGCAGCCTGAGTGCTCTGTCACCCTCACCGTGAAGAAGTTTTTTCTCATATTCAAGTGGAACCTCCTATGTTCCAGCTTGAACCCATTGCCCCTTGTCCTGCTCAGGTTGCCCCTAGAGAATTCTCACTTTGGAATATATGGGAATAAAAAGTAATGGAAAACTGGCCTACAAAGTACACTTTCAGTGAAGCTTCACTGCTGTCAACTGGAGGAGGTGAAGTATGTCAAAGGAAACATGAAGGAAGAATTTGTACTTCAGCCTTTGGACTTCTCAGCCAAGTTTCTCATGTGACTTGGACTTGCTGACCACTTCTTTTTATAAATTCCATTAAAGATGAAGTCCACTGAGTATCTGAAGCAAAAAGCATCCTTGCTATTTTAAAATCTTCAATTACCATCTGTAGTTCATTTTAGTATAGCTCTAGGCATGTCTCTGGGCAATGCAGTCCACACATTAACAGCTTCAGTACCCAAATGGTGGGTCCAAAACAGACCCTCAAACTTGTCTTGGCAATAGTTTCTCCTGGAATCAAGAACAGGCTTAAATAATTATTTAATCAAAGGCTTGTTTGTTGAGGCCCGAGTTTGTGCGTCTCAGGCTTAGACTGCCACAGGGCTTTGAATTGGTAGTATGTTCAGCCATTTAGAAGTGATTGAGTAGGAGAAGTGTAAGATCTATTGCCCCTCAGCTGAGGTACAACACTTTCTGAGCCTGTGCCTTAACCAGCTGCAATGCAAGGTAAACCCAATTATTTTAGATTGCCTTCAGTGATGTTTGCTAACAATTAAAGCTAACCTCTCTCTCAGCTGATGACTGCTAATATAGAAAGATGACTTCCCATGGTACTTTACCCTCTGCCATGCTTCAGTCAGGGATGCTTCAGGACAAGATGGTAAATTTTAGGACTGGTAGCTCATGCCTTGCTATTATAGTACTGCAGCTCTTCAGCCCTGAGATTCTACACATCCGACGTGGCCATCAAGGCAATGCAACCTTCTAAAACAAGACACACATTGTGGAGTTGTTCAGCAGTTTTTCATATCTCCTCTCGTCTGCAGCCATAGTTTGCCTCAGGCCTGTCTGTAGATGTGTGCTGGCATGAAGGTTAGGCGCATAAAATGTCACACAACATGGTCATGCTATGCAGTTTCCACAGTGGCTCTGTTCTTAGCATGGCTGTGCTTGGATCAATGGCTAGCAGATTTTCGTTGAAGCAGAAGTGACATCTCCATCACTGAAACCTGGTGCTTGGTCATTGGTATGGTCAAGAAGGACCATCTGAGCAAAAAATACGCTGGCAGACAATATCATTGCATTTGAAAGTATACCCTGCCCCTGCCCATGTTAAGTATATAAACACAGAGGTTTTTTTGGCAGCCATCCAGATTAAGAAAGGCCAATATCCAAGCCATCTTCTCTGACTGTGAGGCTACTTTGTAAATAGTGGGAGATGACCACTTTCTGTCTTGAAGGAAGGGTGGGCAATATCTGTGGCTTGGATGACAGTGCCTGTGCACAGACATTCCTTCATACAGGAAGGGATTTTGGCCTCGGTGCGCTTCTTCTCTGGAGAGGTGCTATGTCCAGAAAAGAGGGAGAATTTCAGACGCATCCTTCTTGGCAGTGTTTCATGTTGGCTGGCTGTAGCTCCTTCTGTTTGTGCACGTTTTATATTCTGGCTCTGTTTTCTGAGTCCACAGCTGGTGCCTGACTTTTGGACTTCATAATATTTAGCATCCATGTGAGCCTCTTCTGGGGGCTGTCCCATCATTCCTAACCCATACAGATTTTTAACTGGAATCTGACAGTTGACCTGCTTAGCTGTGTTTGCAAATTCTGCTATAATGCCTTGAGTCTTAGGCATCTAAATAGTTTTATAAGCCTAGCCTTACTCCTCACAGTTAATGGAAAACTCTTCTGCATGCTGCGCATTCCCTGTCTATGTGTGTCAACATGAAAGCTTGCCCTTAACCCTCGTCGTATGTAAAATGAAGTCGCATAAATTACGTATTGTACATAATTTAGATCCAAGCAAATCCCGAAGAATACTTTAAGACCCACAGAATCTTGTTTGATGTTACATAATCAGGTGTAGATATCCTTGCCAATACAGGTTCTATTGTGTTTTCAGAGATTGTCTCTGTAGTTATAGAGTAGGTAGATTGAGCAGAAGGGAATCTGAGACGATATGACTTTATCTGAAATGCTAAGAATTAAACATACCCTTTGAATTTGGCTAAGTACATGAACATGTAACTAAGGAGCCCAAAGAAGTATGAACTATTGCTCAAAAGGTGTCAGTTATGTCTATGTGAGATTGCAACATTAGCTTTGTGTTTAGCTCAGGAACAGTCAAAGCCAGGAAGCAACACTGTTGGGATCAGTCATCCAGAAGAAGAAACATGCATGATTTCTTCTTCTATTGTCTGTAAAGAAGCTATGTTAGATACAGCCTTTTTTGTGTTAGTGTACTTTCAGAAATTTTCCTCAAATGGTGTTTACTATGTGGGTAAATCAACCTGATTCAGTCAGTGCATCCTAGAGTATTATACTGCTCTGAAAGGCTGGCCCTGGCGTATTTATGTAACAATACTGAAAAGGTGGTATAAACACTTTCAAGAAACATTTTTGGATGAAAATATGGAGTACAGTCCAGTGGAGAGTTTTGTTTTAGACAGTTTTGTTTATCTGCTCATCTTGTTTCTCTTAGCCCATGTACCTTGTTCCTCTAACTTAGAAACACATAACATAGTGGAATAGATATTGAGTATTTTCTGTGGAGGCCCAATTCCATCTGAACACAGAACACAGAACATAACATTTGTATTTTGTATTCACAGAGCTCTTCGTAAGTAAGTTGCTTTTATTGCCTGAACCTAGTAAGGTTTGGAAGTAGAGTTTATGCTACAGAGTAACTTCACATTCAAAGTGGCCTTCGCTGCTCAGGTGTCCTCTGCAAGTACTGAAATTAATCTGCTTGAGAAAGGCTTTCACTTGTTTGCTAACAGTGCCCTGAGTAAATTGAGTTCTTCCGTACTCTTAAGCCCATTAACACCCTGGAGGTAACAGAGGTGATAACTTGTAGAAAATTAATAATATATTTAGATGTTGGTCATGTGATGTGTGCTCTAGGGAGAAGAATCAGTCTTCTTTGTGCCCTTTACCTTTCATTGTGCTTTTCACTTTGGTTATTTCTCAGCATTTCTTAGAACTGTTGCTGCTCTTTTCACATAAGACAGTATGCACTACCTTTTCTTGTTGTCTAGTTCACTTTTCCCTAATTCTCTGGAACTACCTCTCCAGCTAGGATTGTCTGGTTGTCCTTCATGCAGATTTTCCAGAATAAGCAGAATAACTTCTTACTGCAGGAGTTCCTTTCCTTCTTGGTAGCCTTGCTGCCTTTTTGGCAACTCCTATTTCTGTATCTTCCTTTTCTACATTGTAAACAGCACATCATGAGGAATGCAGTGAAATTGTTGCCTCTTCCTTTTTGTTCGTAATTAGTTTGCCAGTCTCTAGCATTAACTTATCAAATGTGAACTTTGTACCAGCCTTCATGAGCAGACACATCTGCACACCAATGACAGGTGCACATTCGGAGACCATCTGCAGTGACCCAGATGACATGTATGTGTCATTTTGTTTATTCTAAAATTTACAAAATTTGGCTAATAATGTTTTGTTCAAGTTGACCCATGCTTACTGGCATCTAAAATTTTTTGTATTTTGCTCAGAGTTAATATCTTTGTTTTTAGTTTACAGAAACGGACATAGAGGATCATTATGCAAACTCCTGTTTCATGTTCCTGATCTATACCAGAAAATGGAGGCTCAGCTTTGTGGTGCTTTTCCTATGAGGGAAATACAGAGTTATTTGTTGTTCTTTTGATTTATATTAATTTTATAGGAGCCCATCTGGGCCCAGAAGATCCTGGTTTGACAATGAGGCTCCACAGCCTCATTTCACTAGGCCACCTCATTCTCCCAATTTTGGAGGTTGAAAGTCTGAAAAGACCAGATCTTTTATGACCTGTCTTTGGGGTACTGAGCTTTGACAGCCTAAGATGATTCATGTTTCATCTGAAATATTTTCATCTTAGACACCTGAGGTCTTGGAGCTTTGGTAGAAAAGTTGGGGCAAAGCCATTTTCTGAATTTCAAACTGAATAAGATTTGTAGGGTACTTGTAAGATTAGCATCAGGATGTGACTCTTAGTTCTTGGACTTTTCTGATTCCTCTAAACTTTCTGCTTGCTAAAGGCTTTTCATAAAAACTTCTTCTCACTGCTTTTCAGAGTTTGATATTTGTATAAGTCAAATTTAGAGTTTGTGCTTCCCTTTTCCATAAATGAGGTAAAACGCTGTTAAAAGACATTTGCAAAGTCATAAAATTATTATGATTTGACAAATTTGAGAACATTCAAATTTGATCACCTCACCCCAGCTGTAGCATTTCAAACAGCGTGGAAGATAAGAACATACTGTTGTTATTAGAAGACAAATAGTTTGTAAAATAGATTCAGGATTTTGCTAGTAAATGGAAGTTACTGGACTACTGATTTGTGAAATTAACTTAGATTTTCAATAAAGAGTGTAGAATATTACAGAAACATGGAACAAATTCATCTACATAAATCTGACTATAAAAATGTATGAGGTTTAACACAATTTGCTTCTGCTTGGGAAAATGATTACCACATATACTGTAGTTCATGCTGACTGTAAACTAGTATGTCAATGATCTCTCTGCAGTGCGCGGCACTAAATATTCAGAAGTCAGCTTTGTTTTCTGTAATTTGGCCTACAGGTAAATACAAAGACCATGGGAGACATTTTCTGTACTAATAGCCACAGAATTCATCACAAAGTTTGCTGGCAAGAAGCCTCACTTTTCTCACAAGATGCCCATACTTTCTTCATTTGGAGCTGACAGAAATTATATTTTTTAAGAGGAGGCATCTATCCAAGTTCTGTCACGTCCCATCATGCAGCAGTACATAAAACTGATTTGCTGGTATGAGACACCCTCTTTTTCTTTAGGTTGCCTTTGTTTAAAATATAAATTACTGAAATAACTCAGGAACAATCCCTATGTTATGAGTGTTTGGTAAAAATGTGGCTTCCTTTTATTTTAGTGTTCTGTTAGGAATGTTCCTTTAAGGGTTACTATAGCAATGCAAGCTGCTATTGAGACTGTAAACATTAATAATGACTTGGAAGTTGACACCCTGCAAAAACATTTCAGTCATTCTAAGTAAGACTTGCAACAGCACTGCCATAATATTCAACTCCTACTGAGAACAGCAGGATTCAGAGTTTTTAAAGAGAATAGTCTATATACTAGACAGCAAAACTGCAATGAAAAGAAAATAATATACTCTAATTTTGCAACAAACCAAAATTCACATTTCAACATATTCTGATGCCATATTCATTATATTTTGGGAGGTCTGTCAGGCCACTTTTAAAGCAACATTTGCCTGCCAAGTGCAAATTGGCTCTACATCTCTCTGGAATCAAACTTTTCTTGCTGTTGTTGTTGTTGCCTTTCGTTTGCAAATGCAATAAAAATATGTGTTAGGTTACATGTGACCATGTAGGTCATTTATCATGTAGGAAGCACAGAAACAAACCAACCACTAGCACAACCAGATGCTCATAGGATATTTTGAGAAGGCAAAATCCAAATTTGGGCTTCACTTGAAATTTGGGAGCTTTAAAATAGAAAAGGAAAATCACAAGTTTGTGTCTCAAACACATTTTCTGACTGGTTTTCACAAATACAGTTTGTAACATAGACTGAAGAATGCTGTCTTCAGTCGCTACTTAAAGAGACGGACACTTCAATATAATATCAATATCTGTATCTGTATTTAATGTTCTCCAATGCCCAGCTCCTTTAGGAAGCAAGAGAGTAGTAGTTAATGAAGCTGAGACGAAAGGCAAATAATTTTAGGGTCTCGTGGCTATTTTATTTTCTGTTGCTAGTGAAATATCTTCTAGAAGTGTAAATTTATTTAACTAACAGTTGTCAAATCAAAAAGGCACAACCCAAGACAAATTTGCTAAATACTTATCTCCCAGGAGCCTTGCTTCTGCAGAAACCAAAGATGGTGGTGGTGAGCTGGAACTTTCTTGCTCTCTTCCTGTGGCACACTGGAGTCTTTGTGGCTTTTAGTCTTTTGCACCATAGGTTGTAGACTTGTTAGAGGGTGTTGGGAAGTATTTTGCGGTTTGTGGGGACCTTTCTGAACTAAAAAACTCTTTTACATTTTTGCCTGTGACTGTAGGAGCCTGGACTTATGGTCCTCTTCAGTACTGTGATTCTGGAAACTTTGTTTTCATTTGCAACAGAGCTGATCTCAAGAGTGGATTGTGTTTCCCTGCTGAGGTTGCTATGCGTGGACTCTTGTAAATATAGCAGCTATTAATTTTCTGACTTCTGGTTGCAGTGCCTTTTCATGGGACTCCACATAGGGGTTGTGCCACTTCAGCCTTCAAGAATCCCCAAAAGTGGAAAGTACTAACTGTTTAGCCTTGGTTATATGCTAAAAAATTGGACAATTTCAGATTTTAAATAACTCTATTTTTAACCCCTTTTTAGGGACAAACCTGTAATATTCAAAAATTCAAATTCCAAAAGTGAACAAATATAAAATTTTTGTAAACAATAAATAAATGCTTGTCTTCCACTGATTTCTTACGTCAAGCTGTCATCTGACATCAGACCATCTGAGCCAAGTACAAATACCCATAGTCCCTGTTCTCAAGATCTCACTAAGCCAATAGCCTCGTGAATCTGAGCATTAGAGGTGAACAAAGAGTTTACTGCAGCACTGTTCCATGCAGAACACACCTTGTTTTAGTGACAGGACATTTTTAAGCACGTCCACCATCTACAAGGATGGAATTTCTCTGTAATTTGGAGAAATCCGCAATCAGAATTTGAAAACTCCCAGGAAGGTGACTTGGAGTCTACTAATATAGCTCTTGTAAGGAACATTGTTTAAGTATGCGGGTTGACACAAGGGTGATAATGCATGTTAATGTTCCTGATAGTTATTAGAAGGCTGCTGGAGGAATGGCTCTGTTACATGGCTGATGAGAGTTATGTCTTCAGCTGATCCTCTTAGTCCCCAATTTGAACCTATGCAGCCTGTGCTGGAGGGAGACCTTCCCCCATTGCCCATATACTCCTAGTTGTGTACTGCTCCAAAGAAGGCAGCAATTGGATTCCATAATGCCCTGTCTTCCTCTCTCCCATGTTTTTGCCTTCTCTTTCCAACTTTCCCTAAGTATTTCCTTAAATGTTTCACAGTACATTCAAACAATCTGGATACAGGACAGCACTGTCTCTTAGAAGTTACCTAGATACTTGCCAGTTAAATCTTTAGAGGCTATACAGACAACACGTTCTGTTTTGAGCTTAGACAACACCTTCCACATCAGTTTTCATGCTCCTCTCGTAAGTGTCACAGTCTTTGTGTATTATCCTTAACAAAAAGCACCAGTAGAAGATGTTTTGAAACACTTTTTGACACTGTCCTGCACGATATCCTGGTGGTTAAATTGTAAAAATATGGATTTGATGGTTGGACCACCCGCTGGATAAGGAATTGGCTGGATGGTCACAATCAGAGTTGCAGTCAACGGATCAATATCCAAAGGGAGAGTGGTGACAAGTGGCATTCCTCAGGGACTGATACTGGAACCAGTGCTATTTAACATCTTTGTCAGTGACATGGACAGTGGGATCAAGTGCACCCTCAGCAAGTCTGTTGACATCACCAAGCTGTGCGGTGCAGTTGGCAGGCTAGAGGGAACGGACAGCATCCAGAGGGACCTGGACAGGCTTGAGAGGTGATCCCGTGCAAACCTCATGAACTCCAACAAGGCCAAGTGCAAGGACCTGAACATGGGTCAAGGCAATCCCAAGCACAAATAGAGGCTAGGTGGAGAATGGCTTGAGAGCAGCGCTTAGGAGAAGGACTTGGGGGTGTCGGTAGATTAAAAACTGAACATGGGCCAGTACTGTGCATTTACAGTCCAGAAAGCCAAACGTGTCCTGGGCTGCATCAAGAGAACCGTGGCCAGCAGGTCGAGGGAGGTGATTCACCCCCTCTGCTCTGCTCTTGTGAGAAACCACCTGGTGTACTGCGTCCAGCTCTGGGCCCCCCAACTCAAGAAGGACGTTGAGCTGTTGAAGCAGGTCCAGAGGAAGACCACAAAGATGATCAGAGGGCTGGAACACCTCCCCTATGAGGACAGGCTGAGAGAATTGGGATTATTCAGCCCAGAGAAGAGAAGGCTCTGGGGGACCTTTTAGCCACTTTCCAGTACCTGAATGGGGCCTACAGGAAAGGTGGGGAGGGGCTTTTTACAAGGGCATGTAGCAGCAGGACGAGGGTTAATGGATTTAAATTGGAAGACAGCATATTTAGACTAGATATAAGGAAGAAATTCTTTACTGTGAGGGTGGTGAGACACTGGAAGAGGTTGCCCAAAGAAGCTGTGGATGCCCCATCCCTGGAGGTGTTCAAGGCCAGGCTGGATGAGGGTTTGAGCAACCTGGTCTAGTGGGACGTGTCCCTGCCCATAGCAGCGGGGTTGGAACTCAGTGATCTTCAAGGTCCCTTCCAACCCAAACCATTCTATGATTCTGCACACTGTGATTCTATGAACTATGATTCTATGAAACACAATTTTTTAAATATTACTGTGGTTTCAATTTTTTGTGTTGGTTGAAAGCTCTTATTCTGTTGCTGTCTAAAAAATTAATGTAGCTTTTATAGGAAAAAAAGTAGACAAAGAATAATAAACTAGTAATATTAATTATGGGGAATGAGTGCAGTTCTTCCTTCTAGGAATGGAGAACTCTCTGAAAGACACCTGTCAAGAGCTAACAGGTCTCTCTAATTCAGTTGTGCATCAGTGTGTTAGACATTATTCTGTAGATTTTCAGCATATTGAGGATACAGTTTGGGATTCAGTGGGGACATTGTATGGAAATACTCTCTGTTACCTATTCACGATTCTACCTATTCACGTTTCTACCTATTCACCAGAGAGGGGTGCTATGTTGGTGATGTTGCAATTCCAAAACTCTTGCTGCCTGGAAAGACCCCAGGGTCTATTTCTGTGCCCCAGCTGTTATCATCCTGCAGGCCACGATCCCACCACCCAGGCCAACTGCAGAATGTGAGGACTGATATTGGAAAAAGCAAAGCCCTCACCGCTGGTCGCCAGACACCTGCCAGAGCACTGTGTACACCAACCGGTGCTGTAAATATTTTCTCCCACCCTAGAAAGCTGTGCTCAAAACCAGACTTGATATGGCACAGCTGTGTAACCTTGAATTGAGCTGCTGTGAAAACAGTTGATAGTCACAAGTCTCGTCTTGGGCGGCTCTCGGCCTGAGAGCTGTGTTCAGGATCAGGCCCTTGCTCCTGGTCCTCACCTGAGCTATGCTGTGGGTGTGCTGGGGCAGCCCTTGTGCACTCCTCATCCTCCCCTTGTCTTGCCAGTCTGATTTTTTGGCTTGACCTCAGACCTGTCTCATCCCTGCAGACACATCCAGCAGTCAGCGGGCTGTGACTGACCCTGGCTGCTGCCACTGGCCCTGCTCTGTTCATCTTGTTTGGGCACTGTGGGAACAGGGCCCTGCCTTAAGACCATGCTTCTGCCTGCCTTGCCATCCCCTCAGCTACCTGCTTGCCCTCTCTCGCAGTGCAGACCCACCACTGTTTCTCCGTGACACAACTAAGTGTTTCAATATTTGCATTTGTTGATGTGGATCATGATTTTTTTTTGGCATCAGGTTCATGAGAAGTTCAAAATACAGTTCCCATTACAACTGTCTAGCTACCTACTTATTTTGACAGGGACTAGAGAGTAGAGCAAAGATTGGGACCTCTTGTTGCAGGTAGGATAAAATGTTTCATAAAGGTCTGTCATTTGCAGCCATCCACCATCAGCAAAGTACCTCAGTGTCCTGACAGAAGGTCCCTAACAGTGCAGCTAAGTGTCAGCAAATCCAGGAGTAGGACTCCCAACATCTTGGTGTGCAAAACTGAGTAACACACCACCAAGCAGAGCATGTGGTATGAATTATGGACAACAAAAACTGTATATGAATGTAGTTCAGATATGAAAGAAAACTTTCAGTCAGTATAAGACCAACAGCAGAGGGAAAATGAGAAGAATCAGGAGGCACAGAGAAGGCTAAAATCCACAATACTTATGATGAGATTTGAAGAGCCAGGGGAATGTGAAAAGAGAAGACAATATAAGACATAGGTTGTGAGAGCTTCTGTTAAGTGGTATGACAACCTAATCATACCCCTGCAAAACAGAGCATTATAAAGTGCTTCCATGTCATAGCATAGCTGCACGAGCTCAAAACAGACCTGCAACTGAATTCACTTAACATTCAAATTCAGCCAAAGTTGCAGCTTGCATGCATATTTCCATCTGGAAAGTTTGTGGTGGCCAAGGATGCTGGAGCAAGCTGAAAACTGAAGCTGAGCTACACTGCAGATATGCTGGGCCAGCAGACTGACTCAGCTGGCGAAAGGTCCTTCTTGAATAGTGCCATTGCTGCTGTCAGCTGTGGGGTCCACATGTCAAATACTGTGACTAGTCTCAGTCTCATTCCTAGTAGGTACTCCACAAAATTCTATTAGAATTAGTACCAGTGAGCTGTAGTTCCAGAAGAGATGACACCACAGGAGGACCATGACAGCATAGGCCTCCCTGGTGAGGGGTGATGTACACTTGCAGGCTGTGCTAAAAGAGCTGCATGTATCTGCTCTGTACATGATGCACTCTTTGTTGTTTGCTGTTGTGATCTTGGCACTTACAGAAGCACGAAGTCCAAGGAAAAAATTGTGTTTCCAAGAGCATTGGAAGACTTCATTCTATTAGTTGCCTTCTTGCATGAGGTGACAAAACCACACCAGTTCCCTTCCAGCTTTCTGAAAAGAACATTCAAGTTCAGTGCAGTAAAAATATCCTGGAACCCAATTACCAACCTCTGAAAACAGGAGTTTGTAACTGAAATGGGGAACCAGGAACAGAAGTTGACAGGGGCTCCTCTGTTTTATATATACAGCACAAAGTCCAGAAGTATTAAGAGAGGAAAGTGTGTTGTCTAGATAGCAATTTTACACAGTGGAACTGCCTCCGGAGCAGCCCATCTCTTGCACCCCTGTCTACTTCTACTTGGGTGTCAGAGTGGAAAAGCAAGGTCCTTCAGTACATGGGGTAGTTGATTGCATAGCTGCTCCAGCCCATGTCAGAAGTAGAAGGAAAAGAGGAATGGGGAGGAAAGTGGCCTTCTATTTACTACTACTACTTCTTTCTTTCCAGTCTACTGACTTGAGAGAAACATTTCTACTCTTCCACTGCTGTCCAAGTCTCTAATAATTCCACCAAGGGTACAAGACAAAATCAGGGGCCCCATGGCTTGTCTGCATGGAGAAGTGAAAGTTAAGTAAGACTCTGTACGTTGATTTTCTGCTAAGTCAGTATGTAGTCATGATGAGTGATACACTTGAATTCTTTTCAAAACCAACACTGAAAAAGTATTGCAGCACCACAAAGTATTGTGAAACCATTAAATTATCTGTAATTGGGGTGAAGGGAGCTGTGGGTAGGGGCAAGGAGGCTTTTTTTTTTTTTTCCCATTATTTTGCTTATTCCATATTATTTCCATTTACTCAAATTGTCCAGTTTTGTTGTGGGACCAGAATTTGCTCTGTGGGACTCCGCTATCTGTATCTCTGGTTTCTAGGGCCCCCATCCAGACCTCCTCAGCACACCTCCCTCTTTGTCCTACTCCTTCTTCTGGGAGCCATGGGTGGTATGCATGTGGCAGAATTTCTCTGCTCGGGAGCTGGTGGACTTCTATCAGATAAGGTAGTGGAGATGTGTTACCTCTTTCCCGCCACATTGCTAGAGTGGAGGAGCCTCATTCAAGGTCCTCCTTGAATGTTTCCCTGCCCTAGTGAGGACAGACCTCAGAATTTGGTCCAAGCTAGTTAGATCCCACTCTTACATGTTCAGCTTTATAAACGTGACTAGCCCTGGGAAGTGCAGAGTGACTCACGCACCACATCCAGAACTGAGACTAAAGTTGGTTCATGGAGAAGTGAAAATTGTGTAAGAAAACTATGACACAGGGATATTTGTTCATTAACTGTTCAGCATTACTGCTGTGGTAGTATCGGGAACTGAGTGTTCCAAATTTCTGAATCATCTAACTCATGAATATTTTTCTTTTCTTTCGAGGAGAATTGACTCAGACAATATTGATTGTAGACTGACTGTTTTCAGTGTGTTGCAACTCCTGTTTCTGCTGCTTTTCTGTTTGTCAAAAGGTGCTTTCCTGACAGGAAAAAGGGCCTGAAAAGTGCAACTATATGTTTGGAGTCTCATATTAGTTGAAGTGACATGATTAAGTGCAAGTGTGCATGTGTTCATGTGTATGCAGAGGACTATAGTATACCTACACAGACAATGGAGACAAATTACTGTAGATACACAAGGAAGACGTATTTGATAGTCAGTAGAATTCAAATAGGAGTCAGTAATCTTAAATGGAAACTTGTATTTGCATAATAGGGAAGCAATTCTTCTAATGTATATAATTAGTGACAGACATTCAATAGCTAAGAAGTAGATTAACTTTTTTGTAATAAACCATGATAAATTATAATCAGTTTAGTTTAATTGCATCAGTAGCTGCAGTTATGGCTTTTAATTTGGCATTATGTACTAGTTAGTTAAGTGTTTTATTCATCTTATCTATTGTCTGTCAGAGTGTCCTTTTATTTGTATGGTAAAGAAGGTCTAATCAGCATTTAGTTAGTAATATATACCGAGAAGTAATTGACATACTGTGAGGAAATACTGCTATAACCTGATGTAATTGTAAAACAATGCAGAAGCTGCATAAATGGACCTCACAAAAATGGATCAGTATATGCTATGGCACCCAAGGTAAAAAAAAACAAAACTCTAAAATTGAGTGGGGTTTGGGCACATATGGTTATCCATTTGTGACTAACTATGGTAGATGTCAGGGCAAAAAAGCCATCTCCACTTCTCTGCCAGCACACTGGAGACCCTCAGTGTTTAGGGACAAGTTATTCTTACAGAGTCCTGTGTCTACAGTTGTTGTTCGGAGACAGGGTTTAACTGACAGGGTTAAAGCCATCTGCAGCCTGGGAAGAAAAGGCTGACCTGTTGTGTTAAGTGGCAGGTCTCACTGACTCAGCTGGAGGGTGTGCCCAAATGAGCTAGCTGTATTCCCCAGTGTAAGGGTGGATGGGTTTATCCATCCAGAGCACAGTAAAGCAGCATTAGCACAACACCTGCTTACCTGTGGCTAGTTCTGGGCTCTGCCTGCCCGTGGGAGCTGTTGGAGCCTTCTGCACAGCCTGTGGAGCTTTGTAATAGATGTTGCTATGATAGGAAGGCTGCAAATCTGGGTATTCTTGGAAGGTTGGAGGCCTTTTGGAGATTTCCTCATTTCTCTATAGGATGATAAATCCATCTGCTTAGACTAGATATTGCATCAAATCCACCTGCTTTTGCGGGACTCTGTGGTTACAATATAAAGGGCCTCAGTCTTGGGTAGCAGAGCTGTAGGGATGTTGCTCCCTCATGGGCTTCAGTTTGCAACATCTAGGCTTAATCTCCTGAGGCAGAGAACTCTGTGGATAGTCTGTAGTTACAGTGTTAGTGCCCATGCAGCACCCCTCTGTGGGCAGTGACAGGTAGGAAAATATCTCATGTTACAGCAGCATTGTGGGTGGATACCTGCAGCTGCACCCCATCCTTCATGTCTCTGTTAATGTCAGGGCTATGTTGAAAAAGACAGTAATTAGTATTTTTAAGACTGTCATTATTTATATTGTATAAGGAGACAGGTATCACATGGCACAGATGGCATTCTCCTTGCAGGCACTTCTGAAGTCTTATCAAAGATTTATCTGCAAGTACCATGCATCCGGGATGGTGCCATTCATCACCTGAGTGACATTCAAAAGTAGGTGAGAGAAAGACTTTGTGAGATAAGTGCAGAAATGAATCCTGATGAATGTAGTTGGGTGGATCAGATAATACCTGGGGTTATTCCAAAGCTTTCAGTTATGTCTCTACAGCTAGATAAAATGTGTCATCTAGGGTCTAGAATAAAAACAGAACAGTTAATTCAGTGCTTGCCATCAATCTAGGTTTATCAAACTACTACATGCAGGAAGGAGGCTCAGACAAGGGAAGGTGGTTCTTCACACCATAGATCTCACGAAATGGCATGGTAGGTAGGAGCTCACCTGGGCTGAAGTGATGACTGGACAAGTTCAGGGTGGAAGAATCCAGTGAGGGTTAATAAGTATGTGGAAACCACATCCAGCTCAGGAAGATCCTGAGGTGAAAAGTATGAATGGCAGGTGAGTAGTACTGGGACATAATATACACTTACCTTTCTTTATACACTTCCTGTTGCATCCACTTATGGCTACTGCTGGAGACAGGCTAGTGAGACCTTTGGGCTCATTCAGAACTGTGATTTTTCTGATTATGATGACAATGACGGGGTAAGTGTTTGTGGAGTGGCCAACATAGTGGTAAAAGAATCCTGTGAGTCTGATAGATCATTTAGGGCACTGTACAATAGAAATAAAAATATAATGAATTATCATTTTTTCCTCTACTTGTCAAGTGTGGGTAAGTGGTAGAGTCATCATCCCTGGAGGTGTTCAAGAAATGTGTAGATGTGGTGCTTAGGGACATGGTTTAGTGAGTTAGGTGGTGTGGGTCGACGGTTGGACTTGACGATCCTTAAGGTCTTTTCCAACCTTAATGATTCTATGATCCTATGATTCTATGAAATGTAAAATCTGTGATTTTTGAAACTATTGGAAGGAAATAAAGATTTAATTTTTTTTTTAAGAGGCAGTTGGAGAGTGCATCTTTGCATGATTTATGAAGATAGTCTGCAACTTTAGGATATTTGTTTTGTTTTGAAAGCTACTTGATTTTGCATATGAAAAATGCAGTGGTGTCTCTAGAAGTGTCACTAGTCTAGCACACTGCAGAACTGGTACAGCTTTGGTGTCTCCTAAGTCAAACAAGTGAAAGAGGAAGGAATTTTACTTAGAGCGTTCAAAAACCCTTTCCAAAAAGAGAGAATTGGCAGAAAATTTCAGAGAACCAGCTGAAGACTTGATTTCTGATTTTCTGCTTTTGACTATTTAAAATAACATAAACAAGAAATAAGGGGAGCAAACCAAGAAACACAGACATTCCTAGGCCATCACTGTGGACACAAAAATAGCACAAACTCGGCAGGTCATGCTTCTTAAATTCACCTCAAATTATCCCAATTTGTCAGTTGAAAGATGAATAAAGAAGATATGTAAGGTCTGGACTGCAGTAAAGACAGAGTCATTTGTTGATTTTGGGTACACCTGTGTGTTTCCAAGAAGATATCAATTGTTAAATTGCTGTAGTTCAAAGAGAAATACTAAAAGACAGCCAGGGCTTAATCAAGAAAAATATTCAAAGCCGTGTCATGGTGCAAAAAACAATAGTCAGATCTGAAGGCGAACAGAATGAGGTCCCAGCGACTCAGCTCCAGAAGGAAGCCTTTGCACTGCTGTGCCTGATGGAGCTAAAAATAAGATACACAAAGCATAGCAAAGCAACAAAAAGCCTTATGGGTTACAAGTGACAAATCAGCTGTTGTGAGACTATCATGGGGAAATTGAGGTGCAGCTCTAACCATCTGTGCACATGACAAGGATACTTTCAGTGTGTGGGCAGACACGTACCACAAAGAAAAGACACTGGCTGCAGCAGAGCTGTTTGTCTTTCTTGCTAAAGAGGAATAGGGTAGGAAACAAAAGCCTACCGAGAAACGAAGTAAATAAAGGGAGAAGCAAACATATTTTGCAAAGTAGAAATACTGTGGAAACCATATAAGCCTCAGCTTATGTTTTGCTTCTCCTTTTGTCACAGTTTCCCATCATTCTTCTCTTACTCCTCTACTTTTATTGTTTACACGGCTTTTCTTTCTCCTGTGCTGTGTCTCTTCAGGTTGTGCGAGCACTCACTTTGTGCACTACTCATTTCCTTTCTTGTATATTTAAAGAGTAATATTTATTTTTATAGTAGTATTTGTAGTAAAGGAAGTAAAAAAAAATCATGGAGAAACACAAAGCTGTGTAGCAAAAGTAATCTTTTTGTCCATGTGAGATGGAATCTGAATTGTATGTGCTTTGCTTTTACAAATGCCTGTGCTGATAAGCTTGTTGTTGGGCTATTGCAATAAAAAGTAACAGGGAAATGAGAGCACTGTAGGATAATCGCAAATGGAAGAATTACTACTTGCCAGGGATGAGCGGTGTTGGAGCAGTTAGCAAACAAGAGGTATTGCACAGATTCTGTGGGACACAATTACAAATTCTTCCTGCAGAAAATGTATTTAACTGAGTCTCTACCTTTTATGTCATCCAATCACTACATCAGAGAAGTCTTCTCAAAGTTCATTGATTAGCTCAACGAACAACACAGTGGTTTTGAGAAGACTCCAGCTCTTTCCC
>NW_010107963.1:19307-51158 GCF_000699245.1 Pterocles gutturalis
TCTTTGCATAAGATGCATCTACTTGCCTTTTTCCTCCTTACTGTGTAGCATCTGCAATGCTTCTGTCAGACAGAAACATTTGGCAAAGTGTATTGAATTTAGGCAGGATTAAAATGACCTTTAATTGCAGTCTGAGTTCTCTCTATATCTCACACTCTAGTCCAAACAGTGACATTATGGTGTTGAAAAATTGTCTTTTCTGTAATAAGTGCAAATAAATATGAACATGCTGCCACTTGGTGAGTCCTCTAGAGAGCAACTCTCCCTAAAAAGGGAAAGGAATGGGTCGAAGTGAGAAATGTGTTGTTGCCTTAACACAGATGTTTATTGCACATGTGCAGAAATGGAGGGGGTGGGAATGGAAGGGAAATAAATTGCTGAACTAATCCAAGAATAGCTTGTCCAATATCAGAGGAAGATGATAACGTGAGGCAAATTTTTCACATTTCCTTATTTGCCATTGTGCAAAAATAACCAAGTGTGATAATTGCCTTTGTACTGACCTTGCAGAGAAATTCCTTCAAAAAAATTTCCATTCATTCTCCATTCCACATAGTGTTTGGAAGATAGATATTGTTTGGACCTAGCATCTCTGGGCTGTGTTCAAAATGCCTTAGGCTTTTACTTCATTAGTGCTGTTGCTTTCCAAGGAACTCTGGTTGGGTAATTAGGCCAGGGAATAGTTATGTGAAAGGTAAAAGCATTCTATTGAAAGTCAAATTTAGCTCCACAACATAAATATTACAAGGTAAATGAGTTTAGCTGAGTGCAACATTTCTCTAATATACCCGTGGGCCAAATTCTTTGCTGTGTCATTGTGCAACTACTATCCATTTAAAATCAAAGCAAATTGCAAGCTGGAATGAAAAGGTCTGTGGATTCTAAATCTCAGATTTGACTTGGACTGTGGTACTATATGACAGGGAGTATACCCAAGCTTAAGTCTACCTTTGTAAAGCAGGCATGACCTGATGCAGATACAGATTCAGTATTTAATGGACTGTCCAGTACTCAGCACTTCCAACAGTACTTCTCTTTTGTTTTGTAAGGATTTTAATGTATTTTCTGTAAGTTTATTTTATTGTTCATGATTTTATTCTTGATTTGGAGCATTAAGTGTTTATGTCTGTTGCCTGTATTAGGAATAAAGCAGAAACAAACTAAAAATGCTTTGGGGACCATGGTAGAGGGGTTTATATCCAGCACTACGATGCATAAAAATTGGCATAAAGACTCTTTCTTTCTGCCTTCAGTGCCATGGGATTTAAAGGAAATAACCTTAATGGGCAGCTGCAAACAATTACTAAACTTTTTAATGGAACTCTACAATGTTATGAATCTACCCTGCTTATTCAGAAGTGCCGATTTTTATTCCTTGGAAATAATCCCTTCCTTCTTCTTCTAAGTAAATCCCATGTAGCCGACACAGCTTAAAGACCAAAGACCACTGTTTCTTTCTCCAAGGCTGGTGTTTTCAGAAGCCACTGTTGCATTCAGGTTTTGTGGTAGAGACAAAGAAGGAAAGAAATCAAGAAACTGTTCCCCCATATGTTTTCATTTCTGTCCTCCGAAACACATTTCATATTTTTCCCCATTTGCTTCAGTGTTCAGAATTTCAAAGCAGTGGAAACTGGCTTCTGGAGTGGGAAAGAGGGAGAGTTGTGTACTTTCAGTAGGAAAATTTCTATTTGTACAAACAACACGGTCCTTTCCGCCTGAAAGGAACTGATTGAGAAACACCATCTCTAAGAGGTCTTCTGATCACTGGGCTGGGGAATCCATGGTTAAGACTGGGTTCACAGATCAATTTGTTGAAAATGTTTAACCCCTTATAAAGTTTGTAAAACCCAGGACTTGGGAAATGGATCAGGGAACAACAAATCAAAACAAAATAGAAGGATCAGCATAAACTGCCAAGAGATAAAAGTGTTTTGAGGGAACATGAACAGCAGTAGTCTGATTCCTCACAGAGCCATTACTGACTTTGTGAAAGAGAAGAGAGGAACTCACTGCATTCCAGACATGTCTGTAAATATTACACTAGTCTATTTATTACTCAGTGGCCTAAAGTCACATTATATAGACTATTGAAGGTCAGCAATTATAAAGACTTCTAGTCACTTTTTAACTATTTGCTTTTCTTTCATTGCTACAGTAAAAGAGTAACTTAAACTACTGATTAAGCCATGCTAGGCACAAGGGTCTGACAGACCAGAAATAACTGTGCTACTAGGGACATCAGATTGCAAAATGAAGACAGAGGAGGGAATGGGAACTAGGAGAAATCAGGCAGCCTCTTAGTGATTCCTCTTTCTCCTCCCAAACCTCCTTCTACAGCTGAGCTAGAAAACTTCCCAACTTCTAGGTGCAGATCTCTCATAGATTTTTTTTTTTCTTTCCTAGCTCTCCCACAGACATTTTTCAAAACTTCTAACTTCAAAACCTCAAAACTTACTTCACTGGAGAAAAAAACCCATTCAAACACATATCTAAACCTCACCTTTTCCATGAAGCTTAGATCTTTATGTTACTTCAAGTCACACAACACAAAACAACTGGCCAGTATATTGCATGAGTACTGAAATATGGAGGTAACAGCCACCAAACACAGGATCATATATGCTCGTGGAAAATAATGACCATCCACCAGAGTCACCTGAGAACCAAAAAACTCCTTTCTAGTTAAGATTGAGGAAAATACAGGTATCTCTCCAGCAGTTTGTGCCATCATGTCACTAGTTAATTGTCTGCATGGGTAAATGGCTAGCTTGTGGTAACTATCGTCCTGAGTTCCTAGTGTTCTGAAAATCTATGCCCACTCTTTTAGTTCCAGTATCCAATTAGAGTTCAAGAGTGTGCTCATAGAAGAGAATATAACTTAATTACAAAAGCTGAAAATCTCACTTAGGATAATTGTTTATTTATGGACACCATTGTCCCTGAATGGTTGTGGCACGACAGTTTCCTCTCAGTCAGAATATATGGCATAAATCTGTCTGTCTGGATATGTTTGTGGTCTCTTTGATACACAATCACTTTCAGAAATTTCTGGGATAGATCAGGCATGTCCATACTGCAGCAATGCAAAATTGTGTCTTAAAGGCACAATATACCCCCGAGAACTTGGTGTTACACTGTTACTCACTGGTCTAGTCTGTATTTGGAGAAATTTTTTTAGTATTTTAATAGAACTGCTTATGCATACAAGACTGGATTATAAAGGGCTGTAGACGTTTGGAAATAGTAAATTCTTATTCTACAGGGCCAGCTTTAGTAAGTTAAATTATAAAGAGTTATACCACATGTATCATATAACAGATAACATAATGTACAGAAAAGAAAGGAAAGCATCTCCAGTTTTAGGAATGAAATTGTCATCTTTGTCGCAATATTTATTTTCCATAAATGCCTCAGCTTTGCCCAATCCCATTCATAGAACAGCAGGAGTCTATTATCTCATAACAAATAATGGTGAATCCCATGGACATTGTCTCTTAATTTTTATTCATCATGCCCACAGAATGTGGGTATTATTTATAACAAGCTATGTGACAAAACTCTTTAACAAAGAACGAAGAAAAGCCAAAGACTTTTTTTTTTTTTAACTTTGACTATGCTCAAGCATAAGAAGTGTTCTAAATTATGAATATTTAAAAAAAAAGTATGCTTTCCTTTTTATTAAATATGAAAAATAGAAAATAGATTCTGGTTGGAATTATTTACAGCAAATCAGATTTACACCTTTTAAATGGAAATGTATGTTGTGAAAACGAACAATTGCTTATTTTCAGTTTACAGACTGCATGATGCAATAAGGTCTTATATGAAGTCTACATGCAGGCATTGCATAAAATAATTTCTACATGACTTTATTCCAATATTTTAACTCCTTTATGTGGAGATATAACACTGGGCTGTAAAATGTAGAGTAATAAGTCTAAAATAATTTACTCCTATGTGTTTGTCCTGTAGTTCTTATTTCACTAAATTGAAGCTGCCTGAAACATCCAGTTTCTCTGTGTAGCCCATCCCTCTGTCTAGAGATAGAAAGTGAAAGACCAGATTATATTGGTATCGTATTTCCATTGATAAGTATGGTGGGCAGAAAAAAATCAAATTTGGAGTTGCAATTCATGTTTTGCAAAAGGCCCATTGTCCAGATTAGGGCACATCCACCCACAGTATGGAATAGTGCAGAGGTTCCTGAGTAGCAGCAGTCCTCCAACAGGGACTGAATAGCAGTCCCGGGGTGACTTTCAGACAAAGTGAATTGGTCTGAAAACCCTGGTGGTTCTGGGTTCCTTCAGGGCTCCTGGTGAATTTGTTTCCTTAGTGCTCTTTTTTATAAACTTGCTTCTTCCCCTGGAAGTGGCTTGATTTCTAATGCAGTGGAAACATGCAAAGTGATTTTACGAGAAGTGACTTGTGGCTAAAATCCTCTAAGAAAATGGTATGCCAGTCTTCTTCAGGGCATAATCAACTTGTATTGGGATGCAGCGAAGAGCCTCCCTTCACTTGGAATTTCCTTGGGATTCCCATCCCCCAAACTAAATGCCTACAGTCTTTCTTCAGAAGAGGAACATGGGTCTTTTTTTTTTTTTTTTTTTTTTTCCCTTTATAAAAACATCTCCAGAAGAGGAGGTAACATCAGCCATTTTCCATGTAATTAGGCAGGGCTTTCACTCAGTTGCTGGACATCCACGTCTAGCTCCTCTGATTGACAGGCATCAGAGTCATGTCTCTTGTTGCAGGAATATGTTTTGAATAGAGGACAAGGGACTGTTTAGTGGAGGGGAAGAGAGAGATGAGGTTTAATGTCTTCCAAGGAAGGTCTTCCACGTGCCAGGGAGAAATTAAATTTGAGGGAGCAGTGGAGGCACTTGAGTCTCTTGGTTGGCAAAAAGAGTATCTGCTTGCTGTGGAAAATGTGGGTTTGATCTTTCAGCTTCTCAGATTCAGAGAAGGAGTTTGGGTCCACGGTCCTGCCTGAGTGCTCTAACCAGGAAGACTTTGTCTGAAAGTGAATCTCAGTCACACCTCTTCCTGGACATGTTTTATGCAGGCTCTGATTTTCTGCTGTGTTTAGATCACGGCTAAGTTAGGGTCAGTGCATGAAAGAAATCTATGCTCAAAGGGAAGGTAAGTGCTGAATGACTCGAAGTGGTTGAGATAAATGTTTCTAGGCATACTGAAAAGCAGAACTTTAATTGCCTGGAGTGCATCAGTGTGAACAGCTGGATCAACTACAGATTTTACGTGTTTCTTCATTTGGCAGCAACTAAGTATGGATTTTGACGAAGCCAGTTTTGGCACCGGAGCTTCTTTCTTCAGAGAAGATAGTGCAAAGCAGATTTCTTGCACACTAGCTAGTGGCTCTACTCTGACTTCCCAGATAGATACAGATGGCACATTGTAAGCTGCCTCAAACTTATTATACAGGGCAGCCACAGGGTTTCCAAAATAGGTTGCTGTTCATGGACACAGCAGAATGTACACAGCAAGTCCCACTCTTTTGTGAAGACACTTGAAAAGCCACAGCAAAGGGAAGGTGAAGTGGGGCTTTTTAGAGTCATTGGCAGGTGTGGCTGATTCCTGCCAAACTTCTCTTATTGCTGCCCTTGTATTGGGAGATTGGTCTCGTGTCAGTGGTCTGGTGAGTACACAGAAGGTCTGGTACCTCCTGGAAGACAGGCTCATGTGTGAGATGTAACTCAGACGTCAGATATGCTGCTTGTTTGCAGCCTAGTTGATCTGCACAGGATGTGTGCATGTCTCCAGGTCTTACGCATCAGACAGCCAAGGCAAATACAGATAATCTGCAGATTCTGCCAGTCAATCTGCCAGCTGCAGAGATAATAAGGCAGCTGAAGTTCACTTCCGAACAAAGGTGCTACAAAGCTACAAATGTTTGCAGTTGTCTTGAATTAACAATCTTGTCTTTGGCAAGGCTTGAGTTCACTTCAGAACAGTTCCACACCATTTCCCATTCAAGTTATTCCAAGACGTAAACTACTAAAAATCCAAAGAATTAGAACACAGTGAAACATAGTATGATGTAGCTCATTCTTTCCAATTAGTATTGCCATTATAAGAATATAATTTATGGCTTTGGGATCAATTCTGTTGTTTTGGACTGAACAAATTCCCCCTGAAAGTAAATGCATGTATTCTGAACTCAACTTGGAATACTTCGGCTTTGTTGTCTGTTAGGATAAATAAACATTAATTTAAGGTTCCATGGATGCATGTGACAAGCTTCCTGAATCTTTATCTACAATACAAACTACTTTGGTTTTGGATCTAAAAAAAAAAACCAAAAACCTCTTTCACTATTGCTTGCAACTTTAGATGTATCCTTGTCAGACACAATGATTCCTGAGTCAGCAGAAATAAATTATTTGTAACAAGTGCTCAGACTAGCAAACAATCAATTTCCATTACACAGTTAATATTTGCAGAAAATCCCTTAAAAGAACCTTTCCAAATGCAGATATATTTTGCAGAAAGGAAACAGCAGAAGCATCCTGTATTTCTCTGCAGTTCAGCAATACTCATTGCCAACACCAACATCATATAGTCTCAGAGCTATGTTTTTCTTATTCTTCCACTGTGCTCTTTAAGGTTACATCGGGCAAACCATCTTAGTATCAAAGTCCTCCACACACACTGGCGATATGAATTTGGATGTTTTTTCTTCCTTGTTTGTCCTTGGAAAAGCTATTGCAAAACTTTTATCAAGTTATCAGTCTTACAGGTAAAGAAAGGGACATAATAAACCCTCTTTTTAATCTTTTCAGGAACTGAGGAGAACACCATAACATTCAGATAGTAGAATAACAGCATAAGAAATCATTTACACACAGAAGAGACTAATGGCTGAGAAGTGACAATAAAAGGTTTCTGCCATGTGTGTGCTGCTTGTTTTGGTTAGAACATATTTTGAAATATGCTTTGAAAGATCCCTCAAGGATGAATTTGTTTTTGATGTTGCAAGAATCCTCCATGGCTGCCCTTTGCACAAGAACCTGATGTATTATTGATGATGGGAAATCTTTGCTTCTGAGAAAGTCTTGAAAGGACATCTAAAGTGTTTGTGTTGGGTTTTCTTGTGAAATTAAAATTTAGGTCATATGACCTGTAGAACATCTCTGGCAGAAGAGTCAGGCTTCAGAAAAGAGATGAGATTGCCTCACTTGCAATGACATTTTTCCATTGTTTTGCTGGTTTATTTCTATTGAAATCATCCATGCGACATTTAAGTAACAAAACTGCTAATCAGATTGGGTAGTTGTAAGAGTTTTGTATTTATATTATATGCAAGGAAAATTATCACTAGTGATGAGACAGAAAAGGCCATATTCTTTAAAATTAGAATTTAGTAGTGTTTTATATTAGTTTAATGGGATTATTCTCAAGGTAGATTCAGGGAGTCAATTTTCAATGCAAATTTTCTTGATTTTAATCTCTTCAGAAGCTGCCTATTGATTTCTAAAACTGTGTGTTACAACTAACGCCTATTCAAACTATTTAGCTGTTTATGGAATTTGGGTTACAAATTAATTTATTTAATTTTGGTTGCCATCTCAGAAATTAAGAATAATTTGCATTGATTCTTCAGTGATGTCACATGTAATAGACCTACTTCCATGCTTTCTCTTTCTGTTTAATTTCTTTCTACTACAGGTCTAACATTTTTAAAGGATTCTTTCAATATCATACCTGTGGTATCAGGCTATTGTTTTGAGGAAAAAGGCAAAGTACATTAAGCTTAACTTCTGTGTTCTTTTCAAATGGCTACAACTCTATTTACTTCAATAGACTTGTTCTGGCTTAACACCACTCTAACTTGGAGGGTTTTAGAGGCCTTGGCTAACTTGAAGTTTTGTCAGTCATGAAAATTCATTGTCCCTTGAGGCAAATATTGACCTTGCCTTCATCCTGCACCAATATTTACTTTGTAAATCAATAAACCTTGATGTTTAATCACTCCTGTTAAAGTCAATGTCTGTTTAGTATCTCATACTACATACCATTACTGCCAAGAGTAAATTTAAAATCTCCTTTTTATTGAAATGCTGTGGTGAGGTGTCTTCCTTTGATGTTAACAAACATTTGTAGAGCTTGTTTACTATTGTTCTCCAAGTGCATGCTACAGCTTCACAAGTAGACTTCATTAGTAATAATATTACTCTTCCAGCTTTATTCTTCTAAAATTGACAGAACATGATGTAAAGATGCATACGGAGGACTCTTGCTGTGGTACAGGGATGGCCATGTTTGACAGCTTCAGGTGACTGCTTGAGGGGCATTTGCTAAGGCTAATATCAGCTTAGCATCTGCACCCTCTCTAAACTTTCCCTAGAGTCTGTGGAGGCAAATGCTCCTTTAAACGGAGAGCTGGACCCTCACTGAGCAACTCAGATATAACCATGTCAGCTTTGCTCTCACTCAGTTGGTACGGAAGGCACTATGGTAGCTCAGCGTATCAGGCTGTCCTTAGCCTTTGCAAACTCTCCCTCCTTGCATACACGGCAGTCCATCATGGATATAAATTCTGGCACCACTACCTACTCAACTAGGGCCCAAGCCTGCAAAACATTCCCATAGTTGCATCCCTTGTGTATGTAGTAGGGTTCAGCCATCAGCCAGGTTGCCCTTTATTGTGTGCAGTAAAAAAAAAAAAAAAAAGCACTAGGAAAGCAGCTGCTATCCAGGGAAGTTACAATTTAGGTTAATAGCAGGGCATAACAGACAAATGTAACAGGAAATGCGGCATTTATAGGAACATAAATATGTAAGAAAACTAGTTGGAGAGTTGCACAGAAGTGTAAACATACACTAGCCATTAAAGTCCATTCTGCTTTAACTCTTTATGTCCTTCAGGATACATTTATCATTCTCTTAAGAACAGACCAAAAAAGCTGACTCAGTGCTGCATCGTTTCACACTTTATACAGGTGACAACCATTTTGTACTGTATGGATGGGAACAAAAAGCTGTCAACATAAAATGTATTTTAATGCAATCTATTGTACCCATAGATTCAGTGAATATTTGTTCAACCACAGATAAGACTGGAATTGGCTTATTTCGTGACAGTACAAATGGAAACTTTTGGGGCCACACTTGCAGTGTGAATCAGCTCCATTTCATTCAGCCACTGACTTCAAACAAATTTGGTGCATGTTATGTGCTTCTGAAAATTGTATTTTTAGTCAGGCTGAATTGAAGAAGTCATGGTCCCCTTGGAATCAGGCACAAAGTCTTTATTTTTTAAATTCCAAATGATTTTGAAAGGAGACAAGTATAATTATTTCCATTTTACAGATGGGAAAACAGAGGGAGATCAATAAGATTACCCAAAATCTCAACACATCACTGAGAGCATTTTCTGCCTTCTAGATATAGACCCAAAGTCTGGCACAGTCACAGAATATCACTGTAATCATGTTGTTTGAGACATCAGTCTTGTTTTTCTCAGGTCTACAACGAGTTTCCTATTTCTGAATAATTTCTACTCAGATGTGAATGATTTATGTCATAAAGGTGATCCAAGGTGTTTCTTTCACAATCAAGTCAGTGAGAAACACTGTATAATGTGAAACAAATACCTTGTGTTTGGGTAATCTGAAAAAAAATCTTGATCTTTTCCCTTTTGTGTCTTTTTTCTGTCTTTCTTAGCTATATTTTTAAAATTCTCTCTTTTTTCTACCTTTGCCTGTCTCTCTACCTCTTTGTAGCTCTCCCCCCTTTTCTCTCTTTCTCTCTTGAGGCTAGCATAAGTACAGCTGTTAAAAATAATACAAGATTTGTTTTTCTAAATATTTAAACAGGGATTCTTTCCAGTAGACAGGAGGAAGAACACCCTACAGGGCATGTTGTGCCAGTTCTCTAAGACATTCCTTGTTATTTTTCAGCAGCCAGCATAATGATGTGGTTGAATAACATTAAATGAAATAAGATAAATATCGCTGTTGCACACGCCTTTGACTGAGTCACAGGATCCTTTTCGTGACAGCAAAAGCATTTTATAAAATTCTATTTAGTCTTTTAGAATAGTGTGTGAAGCAGGTGACTTTTTCTTCTTCTGGTAGTTGCTTCTTGTCGTAGCAGTTTATTAATTCTTAAGGACTGTGTACAAAAATTTCCGTAACTTTTTTTCAGAATCTGCGAAGAGATATAAAAGCAACAAAGTAACAGGGTGCAAACTGCCATTTTGACAGGGAATGACCACAGACGTCTACGCATTTTTTTTTAATGTTAGACCAATATGCCGATGGTATCTTCCTTACTGAAATATCTGTTTAAGTCTTTCCATAGTTGTACTTCTCTACTGTTAAATTATACTACTACCAGTGAACAAAAGAAAATCCTGGGAACTTTTTAAGCCTGGGTCTTCTAACACCAATACATAATTAAATTATGATGTTCCCTATGGACGTATATGGACTTATTCCTGATTTTACAGCATCCAGACAGCATTCCAGCTTTAACCTCTTGGTTACCTCTATTGCCTTAGTACCATGCTAAACTGGGACCTCCTGCTGCTGAGAGAAACATCTATTGGGGTACTGCCTGTGTCCTGTCCTTACCAGGAAGGAAGAGGAGCTGAGCACTTGCTCTCCCCCTGTGTCTTGCAGGGTGCTGGGAGGGTGCGGTGTGCTGAAATGGTGGCCAGGTGCTGCCAGGCTGAACAGTGCTCCCTGACCCCATCTCCATCATGGCAGGGAGCTCTGTTGGCTCCCGGGATGTTTTCACTCTTTGCTTTGCAGGCGTATACCTGTTCTGCTCATGGTGTGCCACGATTCAGGATTTTTTCTGGCTCTTCAGTAGCGGTGAAGTCTTCTTTGCTTTATGACATCTATGGATTTTTTTAGACATTTTAGACCTGTTGTAATAACATTTGTCTTGCTGAAATCAGTGGAAACCTTTCTGTCGCCTAACTGAAAGGAGGCTTGGGCCACTGGCTTCCTTCCTGCACTTCTGTTTTGTTTTCTTGGCCAGTTACTTTTCCTCCTACTGCCAAATGTTCTAGGTCACTGTAGTAACCTCAAAACTTTTTCAGCATTGGGTAGTACCAGTATCTGCTGTCACTTTAAATTACAATGTCAAATATTCAACAGTGCCAAAAGTGAAACTCTTCTTTCCTCTCATTTTCTGCTGATTGGATGACTAAAGTGCCAAGACCTGGAAGTATTGCAACATCTTGGTGTTGCTGCCTCGCTGCCTACCTAAATGTGGACCGTTTGCCAGTAGTGAAGGCTGAAGATTTTGATTACTCAGATTCGGGGGTGGATTGGACAGCGGAAGTGGTGAGGACTGAGAGTGATGGCTGTGGCTCAAGCACCATCCCTGGGATGGAGCTCAATTTTTATTTTGCTGTAATTAACACCAGGGGGGTGGAACTGGACAACATTGCCTATCTTAGCACCATTATGAGTTTTTTCCAGCTCCTCTAGAACCCTGTGGAATTTCAGTATCAATTTCTGTAGCGTGTTTGCATATGTCAATGAGTGCTCCAAACCTAACTAAAGAGGAGTCAGGGAAGTGGAGGAGGAAAAGAGAAGCAAGAGAAACAGCTGAATGTTCCTGCCAAGTGTTGCTAAAGCTGCGTGGTTGGCTCTGTTGTTCAGGTCCCATGGCATTTGCTGGTGGGCTGTAACAGACTACAGGGGTTTAATTATTAACACTAGTGCATATGGCTCCTGGATGACTAGCTGGGAAATGTAAGTGAAATACTAAAAATATATCAATTAGTATATTTTTCTCACCATGGGACTCTCTGACAGATAGGGCATGTATTGTGGGCTGGAATCAGAACAGGCTGTGGTGTCCTTAGTAAGTGAAAAACAAAGAAGGAGAAAAGAATGGGAAAGTGGTGGCCGTATCATTCAGTGCTCAGTGTTTGGATTCAGCAAAAATAGCTGCGCTGTAAAGGAGGGAGGTGATGAATATCAGAAATATATCTGACCTTTGCCTGTTTCCACTACCACCATCTAAGGTGAAGGGTTGGCAGGCCCATGGTGGTGGTGGCTGGAAGAAGTAAGTGCCAGACAACTGTCAGGAGTCTGGCAGCAGGGAAGTGTACAGAGCCAGGGTACAGAGGGGCCTGGCAGGACTATGGGCTGCACCAGGAAAAGGAGCTGCAAGGAAGCTTGAGTTCTGAAAGCAGCATCACAGTTCCACCCTTTCTCACCACATTCCCTGCATAGCCAGGCAGCAGCTTGCTCCTTTCGCCTCTGATCTGGTCTCCTGTGTGCAGAGCTTTTCTTGGCTGGATGCGTTCCTGTGTGCTTAGTGCTCTCAGGCCACCTGGGCTGTAAGGGTGGGTTTCTGGTGCATAGGCTTTTCTTGGCCCCTGTCACAAGGTAATTATATCTTGACCCTGGTGCCTTGACACACTTCTTGCCTTGGTTTGCAGAGTCCTGATAGAGATGTATTTAACAGCTGAATCACAACATCTTCAGATTTGTTTAGGTAGATCTGAGCGGATCTTTTTTGGATAGGTATAGAACTTTTTCCTATGGCTGAGAAAATATTTTTCTCCACGTCCTTGTTTCCGTTTATTATCTTGGTATACTTTAACACATAAAAGTACTAGTGTGCAGGCAGAAGAGTGTCATGGGCAAGGGAAGGGGGCATTGTTCCCTTCTAGACCGTTTTTCTCATCCGAACTCTGAACATACCTCCTGTCCCTCCATGCTTCCTCTCCCTTGTCACCTGTATGTGTCTTGCTGCTGCCGCAAAATTAATAACTGTCACTACTTGTACAGGTCAAACTGTGAGTAGTTCAGGCTCACCCAAATTTGGGTACTGCAATTGACTGTCACCCATAAGTGGGCTGAGGAAGTATGATGCTGTACTTGAAACTGGTTGGAGACCCAAGACTGCATCCTGCAGAAATCAAAGCCTCCAGGGTGGAGTTTACATGACTGCACGTGGGTGAACCTTTCTAAACTGCCTCCTCTGTAGGTGTGATTCCCGGCTGGTGCCCAGAGGGACATGGCTCTCCGTGTTGTTGCCCTGGGAAGTTGTGGGTCTCCAGGCAGATGTACAACCAGCCATCAGCCTCCTCTCCTGGGTCCGCCAGCTTGTCCTGCTACCTGGACCCCTTCAGCCACAGGTCCCCCTGCCCCGAGGCATTCCAGCAAGGCTCGTTGGTGTGGTCCTCACCTCCTCCTGGTTCCCTGCACTTCAGAATGGTCTCCCACTTTGAATCATCACAGGGCAAGGTAACATAAGGAGTATGTAGTTCCATGTGCTTTGGTTTCCAAGATCACAGTGGTCCTCATTAGGCTCAAGAAATAAGTAAATACCATCCTTGATAGGTCCTTGCTGATCTGCAGTGTTACACATAGAGTTTTCCTTTGTGGACTGATAATTTAATCTTTCTCTTACCCTTTTCCCTATTAGCGCTGACCAAGCAAAACCACTCAGACTGTCAGCGAGAGGAAGCCACCATTATTTACATTAATTTTTGACCATGTGAGTGCCCTGATAAACTAGGTCACAGAGGACACAGATCCTACTCGGTTTTTCTTGTCGGTTCTCTATTTTTTTTGTACAGGACATTTACAAACGTACTGGTCTTTCTACATGTAAATGTTTTTTTAAACACACAGACAAGTTCAAATGAATGTCTGCAACTCTTTTAAGAGGAAATGTTTAGTACCAGCCAGATCAGATGGTGGGGATTTAAGTGCTACTTCTTAGTAGCCCATGGGTTATTAATAACTGCTATGCTTAATCCAAATAACTACAAGTAGCAACAGCAAAGTTGATATAGGCTTCCTAGAATGACAACAGCATTTGCTGAAGGAATAATGGGCATTGCTGTGACAAAATTAAGCCTTTTAGATTTTGCAGCTAAATGCTCTTCTCTCTACACAGAAAAGTGCTCCATACACGTCCTGTGCTAATTAATTACATTTTTGCATCATATGTATATTTAGTTTTTTAAAAATGTATACTTTGTCTTTCACTCCTTCAAGGATTGTTACTAAATTTGCAACACAGACCCACATTTTCAACTCTGTTGAGCAAAACTGAGAGCACGGATCATAAAAAAGCCAGTGCCAACCACACAACCATGGAGCTCCTTGAAGTTCCAAACCCAGTAGCAACCTAGAGCAGAGCTGAAATACCTGTACGTCTCAGCTGGCCATTTACAGAACCCTGATGGACAAGAAGTACAGAATAATGTATTTAACATACATAACCTCTCTCTCACCTCTTTGGAGGAACAGTTAGAGAGGCCTAACTTGATGATCAGGCTGAAAAAATCCAAACCGGACTTAGGGAAAATATCTTCCATGTTTAAGGTTTTTCCACAGGATATAGGACCCCATGGGTGGGTGCTGAGACACTGCTCCATAAATTACGTTATGTGACTTTCACACCGGAACCGTGATGGAGGACTCTCTTGTTTTTCTTCTGCCTTGTCCTGGTACTGGGAAAGGCTTTGGCCACAGAGAAAATCCCAAACCCTATTAAGAGCTGGGACAGCAGGATATCCTGGAGGTTTTCATCTTGAGGCAGTCCCTGAATCCCAGAGTTGTCACAGGCCCTAATCTGTGACCCTTCATGATTTCGTAGTGGTTAGGGAGATCTCTGGTTACTGAATTTCTTATTGGCCAAAAAACCAATAAAAAAACCCCTAACCCATTCCTTCAAAGAATGGCATGCAGGATTTTAAATACACAAGTATTTTAAAGTGAAAGCTAAAACCACATCCAGAAATCTGAAATACAGACCTTTGTGTATGCAGTCTGTGTGCATGAAGAAATGTTCTGACTTTTCTGTAATTACATGAGAATAACTTTGTTTTGATCTTCTCTCCACAGAAAAATGCCTGTTAAAGGTTGATCTGAAAAATCAGGCTTATTCCTGTACATGGGTAAGCAGAGAGCTGAGCTAAAAAAACTTGTGATTAAGCTTCTCTCTTCTGTGCCCGTCACTAGAATATAAATCCAAACATTTTGGGACTGCATCACCATTTGGATAAGTGAAAGATTTCTTGTGGCAAAGCTTGCTATTGGAATGTGGGTTGTTCAAATATAATATTGAGGTTTTCTTTTTCTTCTGAATACAAGTATTCTGACAAAATACAGAACAGATAAAATGATAATTTCAAAGTTATTCCTTAACCTTTTCTAAGCAAAGTAGTTTTGAAGTAGTGATGGCAGCAGGAGCAGCAGAACCAACTGCAAATCAGTGTTATACTCACTTACTAGGATTAATGAGGTCAGAGCAATCAGGTACCATTGCTTTGTCCCTGCATTTAATTCCTGAATGTTCCCTGTATTTGCAAAACTTGTTCTTCATTGCAGTCCTTGGGGACCAGCGGTACAGAAGATGTATTCTCTCTAAGCCCTAGATGTCTCCTGCAACAGAAGTTGTAATTTTGTCTTCTCAGGACTTTTTAGAAAGCACCATGTATCAGTGAAACCTAAGCGTGTTGTATATATGTAGAACCTCTATATGTTGGTTTAGTAATTCCTAGGGAGTCCTCAAAGAAGAAATACTAACCAGTTTCTTAGGAGAAGAAGTATCTAATACACATAGAAAGTAGGTTGTGATCCCAGAAGATGAAGTCTTTGGCAATTCTACTAGTTTAATTATACCAGTTAATGCATCACCCTTTCAGATGTTCTAACACAACGTTTTGTGCAGCTGTTGATGAATCAGACTGAGGAAATCATCAGCTTCAGAAAACACAATTTTTGGGAGTGTTTCTAAAAATGGGATCTGTTTATAAGCTTGTTCCCAGTGCCTTACGGCATTGCTGCACAAACAGCTGTGCCAGCGCAACTGAAGAAAGTGGCACAGGGTGGGAATGAGTAATGGGTGGGAAGGATAAGAGTATCTTAAATTGGCATTGTTGACAAAGGCTTTGTCTTTTAACAGATAATTTGACTTTGTCTTTTATAGCCACATAGTAAATTGTGCAAGGCACTGCAAAATAGTATGCAGAATGGAAAGAAGATCTAACAAACAAACAGCTATTGAACAGCAAACTTACTGGTATTCCTTATTCTGCCTCCTCCAGTTTGTTGCTGTTGTGCGTATTCAAATGCATTATTTCAACATCACATTCATACCTTTGTACTTTAGCACAAATACTCACACCCCCACTGATCTTTGTCCAGAGCTGGTGTCTTATTCAAGACAGCATGTCCCAGACATGTTGTATTTGTCCCTATAGACTGCTAAGAGCTTTCAAAGGTCTAATTTTTTCCAGTTCTCCAGCATTTTGGCGACAGGCACAGCCAGCAACATTCCAGCCCCCTGGGGTAACAGGTCAGTATAGCTGCTGGTGACAACAGAAATCTGTAGCCTGCATTCGAAGTGGAGCAGGTATTAGGATCAGCCCATAAAATATCCCCAGATTTTGTGTAAGCTATTCAATCTACAAGGCATTATTTCCTCTATAAACACATCTTGTTGAACTAAGCATTACTTCAATGAAAACTGCCTTCAATAAGTGAGCCTGGAGGTGTGACACTAGTAGTGGCGTGACGGTGGTACAGATTTGGAAATCCAGTTTACTATTGCAGGTACAGGTGTTCCTGCATTAAACTGCTGCTTTTACAGGCACAAGTGCATGCACAGAAATGTAGGCACATGCTTCATCCTTTTTATATTCTTGGTCTAATTGGTCTGGGTGAAAGAAATTATGCCATACCCGTTTTACGGTAACAACATAAGTGATTTCCACATCAGCTACTGAACACATCTAATAACTGCCACTCCCAAAAGTAGATCTTGCTGAACTCTCCTTGGTCGTTAATCCTGCCCTGCCTTTCATCATATGTGCAGAGACAGAATATCCTAGCACCCACATATCCTCCTCACTGCTTTTGTGTCTTCTCTTTGGCCTAACGTTAGATACTGAATTTTATCGGGGTTATACACACAGAATATGTATGCTAGGTCAGGAAATTTCCCCTTCCAAATAAACAAATGCATTGTAATTGCTTTCTTTATTTCTTTCTGTTGGAAGAAAAAATAAGTGTCATTTGGTTTCAGCATGGGGGATCAGAGGGTGCAGTACTAAACTGATCATTTGTTTCTCAGTTTGCTCAAGTCTCTTGTCTTCAACATGTAAAGAAATTAGCAGAATCGCATCTGCTTTCCAGAATGCTTTAACCTGAGAGTAGCATATGAAGAGAGAATAACAAGTTACCAATAGAAAAAGGAGATGGAAAAATTAAAGCTTGGATTGAAGTCTTTAAAAAAAAATATTAGAACATTTCCTTAAACAAAATAAATGTGTGAGCATTTTTTTTTTACAATCTTGGATGTACTCATAATATATAGTTAAATTACAGGCATATGTGTTGCTGCACCCTCTTAAATATTTCCACTGTGCTCTGAATGGTGTCAAGTCTATAATGAATAGGTTTGTTCTTTAGATAGCATTGGACATGCTCATATTCGCCTGAGCTCAATGCATGTGGGAGGCTCAACTTCTCCAGTGGTGTTTAACTTCTTGTAAGATGGGGGCCCCAGTTTCTGCTTTAGCTGAAGTGTGTGAGCTACTTTTAAAATATATTTTTAGTGTTATGCAAAACATTCTTTCTGTGAGTCCGATTATGTGTCAGGCTAATTCCCACACACCTCTCAAACACAAATTACAAGGGCAGCAAATACACGTTCAAATTCCAAATATGCTTTAGTGTAGCACAATGGTTAAGAATTTCTTTCTTTCCTTTTTTTATTTTTTTTTTAAGCTAGTTAGTGCAGTATTAGGTAGGTCACTCTGGCCACATTCCCAGAATTTAACAGTGGGGGCCTTGTGGAATGCTAAACAATGTGTATAACAGCATTCAGGCTCTCCGTGAGCCAATCCGTCAAAACATTTGCTGCTTTGAAAATGTGTTCTTCAAAAAAATGGGCATATGGAACTTATTAGAGTATTTGGTGGAGTTCAGGCAGCAGAGCCCAAGAGAAGCATAAAAACATTTGAGGACACAGTTCTACCTTAAGGTAATAGGATCTCTAAACTGTTCTTTTGCAATCAAATACATACAAAATACAGGCGAGAAACATCCTGAATGGAGTCATTTGACATTCCAAACAGTCACAAGACCTTAAGTAAAGAACTTGTAATAATAGTTAAAAAAGTAGTGGTTTTATTGCAGCAATGGCTGGTATGTTTGGTTCTGTTTCCTCAGCAGAGTGTATTGATTCTTGGCTCTTTAACAGTTCAAGTTTTATCGAGGAGTTCTGACTCATGGTTTCACTGCAGTGGATTTCTGTGTCTCTGGTGCATTGACAGTCAATATCAATCACTCTCCTTGGAGATGAAAAAAGACAGTCCTGCAGATGAGAGAAACAAATGAGCTGCCATTTTCTAGCATCTGCTTGTACCTTCTTCCAAGTGACTCCTTGTCACTGTCACCCAGCAAGGACAGAATGACCCCAGAGTGAAAAGACCTTCCCCATAAACTGTTAAAAAATAAAGCAAAATGCGCAAATAACTCAGATCAAATTTTGGCTTTGGCAGCCACAGCAAGAGATAGCACTGGGTTTTGTTGCTCCAGGGGTAGTCATAAAGCAGGCTGTTACATGGAGTCCTTCTTTGGGGACAGAATTAGAAGAGGGTGGAGGAATCTATTCAACCCCTGTGTTCTCTCCCTTCTTCTCGTCTGCTCTGTCATTCCTCTGACCGTGAAACTGGCCTGTGCAGGGTCTTTACACCACACTTCTAGCTTTGAGCACCATTGCAAAGAATTAAAAGGACACTCTGCTCTTGTGTTGCCGCTTTCATACACTTGAGTGTTACAGGTTAGCGTAGTATTTGTGAAGTTCTGACTGACATTTTCTGTCCCATAAAAAAACTGAAATCTAAGGTTAGGGACTTTCTTTTGTTGATGTATGTGTATTTTGGGATAGTTCTCTTGCTGCGTGGCTGTAGTGCTAGTAGACAAAATGTGATGCTTATGTATTAAAAATTGATTGTTACCTTTTAAAGTAAGGTTGATGCCCATTTGCTGCGATAGTGTACTTTGCTGCTACAGTAGTCTTTGCTGTCCTAGTGTTTGAACGAAGAATTGAATTGCATAGCAGGCTTTGACAGTTCTGGCACTTTTATACAGAATCTCACAGTTCCTGTTCTTAGTAGGCAAGCATTGCAGGAGTGATGGAACAGCAACCCCATTGCATAGAAGTACTGTGCTATCAGGCGATGTTGAAGTTATTTGCCATTGAAACTGTTGAGAGAGCTGCAATATCAGTCATATGCCTCATCTTGCAACCCATGTCTTGGCTTGAACCAGTTCTGACTTACACTGCCTGTCCATGCTGTGCCCCTGTGTTCAGTCTCCTGCATTGTTGGAGTGGGATACGGAACCGGAGTAATGACGTGATCTCAATGTGAGTATGATCGTTCTCCTTTAATATCTGTTTACCTTGTCATTATATAGAAAGCAAAACCGAGCACGCACAAGCAACAGGTATGTGATTGGTTACAAGCAGTTGTCCACGCGTCTACAATTTATTTCTGATTGGGGCAAGGGTGCTGTGCATGTGTAGTGGAGTGTAACTAACAGCTGGACCCTGTTCCGTTATCTTTGTTTACGCCATCGCTGCATTCCTCTTTAGTTACTGTTCAAGGACAGCTCACGATGGCTATGAGGCTTTCACCGGCCTCAGAGCCTGCCTCATAGCCTGGATTGCTCACAACAATCAGATCATGTCCCCTTTCTTGTAGCCATCCTTCTACACTGCATTGCTTCCTCAAGGGCAGGATGCTGCTGTGTGCAGAGCCTTTCTTCTTGGGGGGTGTGGAGAAGGAACGGGCTGGGGATGGGCTGTTCTCTCACTTGCCATGCTTCAGAAGGCAACACGCCTTTCATTCCTCTGCAGCCAGGCCAAGTTGGTGCCCATGCGGTGCCCCTAAGAATGTGTGGGGAAGGATCCTGGCATTGTTAATGCTGCTTTTTTTCAACCTCTACAACTGAGTAAAGCATCCCAGAAAATGGGTCTCAGCCCTGAAACATTCTTATGACTGTGGAAGAGAGAGCAAGGAGGGAGAGTGAAACATATCTGCCTTCAATCACACCCCCCTGGAAACCTCGTTGACCCTTGTTCAACAAGCTTAACGTACTTTGCAATATCATGAGACTTTATTTGTTATAATTAGTACCACGAATTCAAATGGCAGTGCCCCTATCTACTCTGAAGAAATGCTGTATTTTTTTGTTATGCAAAAATTTATGTTGTCCTTGAAATAGGCTGTGGCATCCATCAGAAGCTTTTCCTTTTTTCTTTATTTCCTGTTTTTGGAAGAGATTCCTGTGACAGAAAAGCTTCCTGGGAACTGGATGCTGTTGTATGAGTGGAAACTTTTGAAAAAGGAAATTGCCTGTAATGGTTTGTGGTTGCCTCCGTTACTGGGCTGCAGAGAATGAGTAGATCAAGTTAAACTGCAGATAAATTCCCAGATCCCCCTGTCACTGATTTTTCCCACCTGAGGGAAATGAGTCTGCCACATTCAAGGGCTTAATTTTCACATGGCAGAGACATGACACTGGAGCCACAGCTCTTGAGCCAGGGCAATATTTTTGCCTATAACACAGACAAGAAAGAAAATAACTTCAAAACTGCCCAGACAGAAACTTCAAGGAAGAAATTATTTACTGTGAGGGTGGTGGGACACTGGAACAGGTTGCCCAGGGAAGTTGTGGATGCCCCATCCCTACAAGTGTTCAAGGACAGGTTGGGCAAGGCTTTGAGCAACCTCTTCTAGTGGAGGTGTCCCTGCTTGTAGCAGGTTCGTTGGAACTAAATGATCTGTAAGATCCCTTCCAACCCAAAGCATCCTATGATTCTATGGTTCAGAAGTGCTGTGCTTTGTCCTTCTGCCACTCCTCTTGAAGTCAAGGACTTATCCCACTGTGTTAGATTTTAACAGAGTCAGAACAATGTCGAACTCCTTTAAGAAAATCCCACCCATTATTTTCAGTGCATGCTTTTATCAAGACAGAAGACTTTGGTGCTGGAAAGCATTGTGGGATTTTGTAATGCCCAGACTCGGACTCCCTGGTTCCTTCATGTTGGCCCTGTCCCTTCAGGGTGTCCTTGAGACTCGTTCTCAGACTGTAAGAGTAGTGCTGCAGCTGACCCCTTGGCATGGCCTGCTTCTCATCTGAAAGAAAGGCAGGAGCAAAATTACTTCCACCAGCTGTGCTGGCTGTATGTCTACTAGGATGGGTGGCCATGCGTCCTATAGGACAGTCTCTTCACTTGTGCTGTCTTCCTTCCCTTTTTTTGTTGTGTACCACCATAGTTCCCAGCTGCTTGTGGTCCTGTGCATGAGCTTTTCCAGGAAGGTTAGTAATGCAGTACTGACTTCAGTCCTAGTGGTGTTTCTAAGGACCAGGTTGTTCTGTTTGCTCATTGTCACTATGTGGCAGAATACGGCATTGGGTCTTAGCTCATTGATGTATGGATGGGATTTCTTTTGTTACAGGAAATAAGGGTTTGTGTTCAAGGGATTCAGCTATCACACCTCCAGTTAAAGTTACTTACCAAGCTTTATGAATCCTTGACACTGAACTGGGTTTTCTTATGTCTCACTGGTTTACTACTCAGAGTTCAGTCCTGGAGTAACTAAACAAACGAAACATTTGATATTAAGGTCTGTCTGTATTCTGCTCTCTGTTGTGACTGGTACCTATTGAGACATTAAGCTTTGTTCTGCTCAAGTTATTTTATTTATATAATTTTAATTTATTTTACTTCAGTATTCTACAGTCACTTCCTGAGGGATTTGTGCCTGGAAAAATCACAAGAATGAGACATGTAAGTCCATGAGAGAGGTTATAAAACAAACATTATACCATGTGTGGGGTAACATTTTTTACTGCAAGTGGCTGCTCTCACTTTCTGGCATTTATACACACGGCCATCTGTTTGAAGGCTGTTTGAAGTGGCTGTATTCCAGCGTTTATGTAACTTGCCTGTAGAAAGGAAATGACATCATTTAGTTTCCTGAAGAATATTACCAATGCTAGAACTGAGGAAATAAAATCTACAATAAATAGAATATGTATTTTTAAACCTTTTTCTCTTTTACAGTAGTCCACTTCTCTGTCCTGGTCTGACAATCCCTTCAAAGCAATGGCAAGCCCAGGAAACCCCATTAATTTCACATGAATTTTCACACATGTTGGTAGCAGTGGAGTGCAAGCCACTGTATCCTACATGTTTGCTGAAATGAGATCCAGTGAGACAGGACTGAACTAGTACAATGGCAGAGCCTGTAACATGCCTCCATTGAAAGATACAGGCATAAACTAACAACAGCAACTTCATAATTAGACTGTGTGAAGCTTCAGCACTTTCCAGTGACCATGAAGAGCAGCAGTTATTTGTCATGCCTGGAAAAAAAACACGCAACTCCATTAATATGACCTAATCATTTAAATACAAACCCATACTAGGGTTTAAATTGAAAAGAAAGCTTATGTTATTAGAGTTGGCATAAAGGCTGTTTATGCGCTGAGATATTTGTTTTAAATCTTCACCAGGGTATAAAGGTTCTTAGCTGGTGATTTTGACTGAGCCATGCTGAGTTACATTACATGGGGGCTTCCTCCTACTCTGTCCTGCCAGGAACTTTTCAAACTGTTGTTTGGCTGATAATTCCTGTCTTACTGCCCACTTTGTCAGCAGAAGTAAGTTGTCAAGTGAATTAAGGACTACTGGATCACCTACCTAGCAGCCCAAATTAAGTAGGAAGGTCATATTACTTCTCATAGAGAGTTTTTGTTATAGTTTGCATTTAATTTTCTTTGTGTGAAAGGTAATGCAAAATAGACACACCATACTCCTAAAAGGCCACCTTCGACTGGCAGAAGTTTGGTCATACTGCTGCAGATATAACTTCAAATCACATTTACAGTTTCATGGTTCTTCATGTTAAATGCTAATATGAACTAGTGGCAAACAAATTGCAATTTCCACAAGTTATGTTATTTCCTATGCTTCACTGTTGTTCGTAAAAGTGCTCATTAGATACCATTCTGTCAGTCCCATAAACTGCAGTGTAGCTGGACTTTAATCTGTGACTAGTTTATTAGACAGATTTGAGCTGCCTGTTCTTCACATTCCTATACTTTTGAAAATTTTTCATAACAAAGTCATTATTCCTGTCAAAAGGAAATGGAACTGAGGACAAAGGTTGGGTGATGACCCTTAATACTTTACAGAATTAATATAATCTGCTAGTTTATGTTTCTGACTGGCTTTGGATATTCTCCAGAATATGTGGAAATCTGAGAAGCCACGCCATCCATTTGAAAACAGTACAAAACAGTACAAAAAAATATTGCTAGACTTTGTGCCTCCAGAAAGAAATTAATTCTACTTAATATCAAGGTAAGGATACCTGCTAACTGGGAGATATTGACTAACAAACTATGGTCTTATATGATAATAATAATACAAAAGTCTAATGTAGAATCGTAGAATCATAGAATCATAGAATGGTTTGGGTTGGAAGGGACATTAAAGACCATTGAGTTCCAACCCCCCTGCCATGGACAGGGACAGCTCCCACTAGACCAGGTTGCTCACAGCCTCATGCAACCTGGCCTTGAACACCTCCAGGGATGGGGCATCCACAGCTTCCCTGGGCAACCTCTTCCAGTGTCTCACCACCCTCACAGTGAAAAATTTCTTCCTAATATCTAATCTAAACCTACTCTGTTTCAGCTTATAACTGTTATCCCTTGTCCTGCCTCTACACTCTGTGATAAAGAGTGCCTCCCCATCTCTCCTGTAGTCCCCTTCAGGTACTGGAAGGCTGCTATTAGGTCTTCTTGGAGCCTTCTCTCCTCTAGGCTAAACAACCTCAACCCTCTCAGGTTGTCGTCATATGGGAGGTGCTCCAACCCTCTGACCATCTTTGCGGCTCTCCTCTAAACTTTATCTAACAGGTCCATGTTCTTCTTTATCTTGGGGGCTCCACAGCTGAACGCAGTACTCCAGGTGAGCGTCTCAGGAGAGCAGAGTAGAGGGGGAGAATCACCTCCTTTGACCTACTGCTAATGCTCCTCTTGATGCAGCCCAAGACACAGTTGGCTTTCTGGGCTGCAAGTGCACACTGCCAGCTCTTGTTCAGGTTTTCGTCTACCTGCACCCCCAAGCCCTTCTCCTCAGGGCTGTACTCGATCCATTCTCTGCCCAGCCTGTATTTGTGCTTGCACTTGGCCTTGTTGAACTTCATCAGGTTCGCATGGGCCCACCTCTGAAGCCTGTCCGGGTCCCTCTGGATGGCATCCCTTTCCTCCACTGTGTTGATCAAACCACACAACTTGGTCTCATTGGCAAACATGCTGAGGGTGCACTCAATCCCACTGTGAGAGAAGTGAGCAACAAGGGGTTTACTTCCGTCTGATTAATTTTATAGACTTTCCAGGCTGAATCAGTAAAAGCTGACATGTAAATGCCGAACTTAATGATGGCTTTTTTTGGTATGGATCAGCTCACGACAGGAGTTGAGATCTTTGTCCAGGTCAGTACTTATAAAGTTAATCATGTCAATGACTTCCTGTGTGTAAATATTTGTCTAAATTAGAGCCTACTCAAACATTACTAACCATGGAATTGCTATGAGACAATACTGAAACTGATGATTTAGAAACTACTTAAACTAGCATATTAAAAAGGAACACTTTTAAATCCATTAATGAGCATGAATATGAAAAATATATTGACTATTACAGTGAATTCAGTCTTACAGATTCTCGGTATTCCTTGCAGATGCTAATAGTATTCCTGTAAACTAGCAGTAAGCCTCTTGAATCACAATTTGAAGGGTGATCATATTATAGTCTTAAGGGAATGTCTGAAAGTATGAAAACCAGCTTGACCAAATCCCTAAAAATGAACGGTTGTCTAAATACAAATCTCTGCATTTCCTCCTAGTTATAAATGCCTGTGGGGTAGCCTAATGAGTCTGAAAAAGCCAGACATGAACAATGAAATAAGAAATAAAAAGTCTTTCAAAGACACTTGTTCAGAGGATTATAATCTGTATCAGAGAAGTCCACTTTAATTTTTATTTTCAGATTCTTCAAAAGCTCCCTGTATGTTCAGTATAGAGGTCAGATATGGGATTCATTCTTAGAGGGAGAGATATGAAGAATTCAGATCATGTCTTTAGTCCCTACAGGTGCACTAGGTGCTTTTATGTAAATCAGATAATACTGCAGTTACTGTGCAATGCAGAGCATCAGTTTTACCCCTGCTTACACCGAGACTGGATCAAGTGGTGACAACCAGCTGAAAACCAGCAAGGAAGTATGATGTCAAAGGGTCCCATTTCACACTGGGTTCTTTCAAATCAAGAAATTTTGTATCTGTTCAAAACAGAATATGGATTTTCAAGGAAAAAAAATTGCTGTTTTCACATCTACAGGAAAGAAAAAAGAATGTGAGCAGCACAGAGTAGATCGAGCTTTGTTAAAGCCCGTATAAATGGTTCTGATACCTGCTTATGCTATGTGTTGCTGAGACACGCTGGCAGACGTACTTGTTACAGTGTAGGACACTTCCAACTTCAAAGTTAGCCTTATATGACCCCCTTCATTCTTAAGGTATTTTTTTTTTACTATCAAAACATCAACAAAGAAATGCACCTAGAAAAACAAAGAAGTGTTGTTCTTGTAACTGTGCAAGCACTGAAGTAGCATCAAGGCAGGTTCCACCCAGCCCCTATTGTGCACATCTACAGAGGACTCCAGTTCATAACTGTTATTCCTGTTCTCCACATTGATGGCAACAGTAGGTTGCAGGCTATTAGGCCCAGTGAATGGGATTATCCCCTATCTGTTATCACTGTAGGTAAGGACAATCTCCATAAAGCCCCAGATGTTTATATGCTTGTGTTAAAAATAGTGACAAACAGAAGAAAAATGTGCTGCCTTACTTATCTACCTAATGTACATGTGTTTTTAGCTCATAAATTTTTCTTGAAAATCTATGTCCTTTTCTGAAGCAAATAATTTGTGCTTAGCCAAAGGACATCTCCTATGAGTTTTGCAGGCACTAATTTTAGCTATTTCTCTGATTTTTCAAGTGCTCTATGTACCTATTATTGTTGTGGAACAACATGGGCAATTCCAAGTTAAGAAGGTGGAACCCACTGGGTCTCAGCAGGTCCATACTGGGTGCCTAAATATCAATGCATCTGCTTCTGTAGATTTTGACTATTCTTTTTATTTTTATTCAATAACAGCAACAGAAAATAGCCTGCTGACTTCCCTGAAGTCTAAATGATGGAGAGGTCAATTAGCATTTCTTGTCCTTAGGAAATTATAGCAATTAAAAACAAAACCAAATTTATTAGAAGTGGTAATTTCTCTTCAGAAAGGAAATTTCTGAATTTTATAATTAAGGAAAAATGTAAACTTCAAAAAAAAATTATTTTTCCTAAAGAAAACAGGAACAATTGGTGTGTCTCAGATTACTCACTGCTTTGGAATCCTGACTGAGTAAGCCAGAGCTGAAGGGTCCTCCAATGGGAAACAGAAGTTTCTAACATGATGAGGGTTTGGGAATCTTATAATTTTCTAGGTTACCAGGTAAGGTGTGGAAAGTCTCAAAACCCTAGGATCCTTATTTCAAACTATTTCATAGGAGTTCTACAGCAAAGCGTGGACCCTGAGAGCCCTTGGTATAACTGTGGCTCCAGCTCCCTAACAGGGAATACGGAAGCCTTGTCATCCCTAACTTTAATGTGATCTTGATAATAAGTTTGTCTCCAGAGCCAGCAGGTGAGCTGGCAGGAAACAATGCACAATTCCAAAAAACCATTCTAATATTTTTGGCAGGAATAGCGGTTCATGGAAACCAATGCCATAATGAAATAAAAGAGCCATTAATATGTCTCCAAGACTTCCATTTTTGTTCCTGCATGACTGTTTTGAATTGGAACTGCACACAATATAGAGGATTTTCTGATGAAATCACTGCCGCTGCTCTCATTATTATGGCTGTGGTCACAAGCTGAGCAGCGATATAAATAGGGCTTTATTCACCCTAAACACTCAGTGTAGATATATTTGAGACATGAAAGTCTATGCTACAGGAAGAGGCTTTAGTCCTAGCAGTATCAGAGGAGTATAGGTAGAACTCTCTATCTAAAAAAAAAGTGGAATAAAACATGATTGTAGGGTAGAAAATATTAAATGAAAATATGAATGCAAAACATGGTGTGTGACTCAATTTCCAAGGAGTCTCAGTTGTGTTCTGCAGTGGTTATATAATTTAAAGTTTTTTGTTATGGTGTTTGTGGTATGGAGGATTTAGTATTTTGTTATTTGGTTTCATTTGGTTTCAGCATGGGATGAAACCACAAAATGCTGAAACTGTCAGTGAAGGAGAGAGGGCCCTAGACTTCTGTGCCAGTCCCACCTGTCTGTCCCAGTGGTGAGGACACTGAAAGCCTCCATCTCTCCTTGGTCATCTGCAAAACAATCCAACTGGGGAAAACAGTGTTATGGAAGGACCTTTGTGTTTGAAGGCCTCAGTTTCCTAAATGAACAGAACCCTTCCCTGCTCATCTCGTTTGGTCGCTATGGGACGGGGCTGCCATTGCAATGCCTCACCATCCCCTCAGCTCCCAGATTGCCCTCCCTCACCAAGCAGCCAGTCCAGGCTGCTCCCAGAGAGGCAGGGAACTTTCTTGGGGATTTGGCAGCTCTGATGCTCTGCCAACTACCTCACTATGTGTTTGCAGCACTGGCAGGTGAGTTAGAAGTAGTCAGGACATGTTCCAGTGTCTGCCCCATGGGAAGGAATCTCTTAGATTCCTATCTCGGTTCCCTTGGAACAGGAAACAGTTTTGTGGCATGTTTTAAGAATTGGAGAATCATTTAGGGTGGAGAACATAAGAACATAAAATCGAACTATTAGCCTAACACTACCAAATCCGCCTCTAAACCATGACTCTAAGTGCCACATCTACAGGTCTTTTAAATACCTCCAGGGATGATGACTCAACCACTTCCCTGGCAGCCTGTTCCAGTGCTTTACAGCCCTTTAGGCGAAGAAAATTTTTCCTGATATCCAATCTAAACCACTCCTGGCACAACTTGAGGCCATTTCCTCTTGTCCTATTACTTGTTACCCGGGAGAAGAGACTGATGGTCTCCTTGTTACAGCCTCCTAGTAGTTGTGGAGAGTGAGCAATAAGGTCTCCCTTCAGCCTCCTTTTCTCCAGGCTAAACAACACCAGTTTGTTCAGCTGCTCCTCATAAGACAGGTTCTGTAGACCCTTCACCAGCTTCTTTGGACACACTCGAGCACCTCAATGTCTTTGCTGTACTGAGAGGCCCAAAAGTGAACACAGTATTCGAGGTGGGGTTTCACCAGTGCCAAGTACAGGGAGACGATCACTTCCCTGGTGCTGCTGACCACACTATTTCTGATGCAGGCCAGGATGCTGTTGGCCTTCTTGGCCACCTGGGCACACTGCTGGCTCACATTCAGCCGTCTGCCAACCAACACCCCCAGGTCCTTTTCCTCCAGGCAGCTTTCCAGTCACTCTTCCCCAGGCCTGTAGCGTTGCATGGGGTTGTTGTGACCAAAGTGCAGGACCTGGCACTGTCTTGTTGAATCTCATGCAACTGGCCTTGGACCATCGATCCAGCCTGTCCAGATCCCTTGGTAGAGCCTTCCTACCCTCCAGCAGATCAAGACTCCTGCCCAGCTTGGTGTCATCTGCAAACTTACAGAGGGTGCGTTCAATCCCCTCATCCAGATCATTGATAAAGATATTAAACAGAGCTGGCCCCAGCACTGAGCCCTGGGGAACATCACTTGTGACCAGCCTCTAAGTGGATTTAACTCCATTCACCATAATTTGGACCTGGCCTTTCAGACAGTTTTTTACCTTTCCAAACCAAGACTAGCCAGTTTCTCCAGGGGAATGCTGTGGGAAATGGTGTTAAAGTTTTTACCAAAGTCCAGTTAAACAATATCCGCGGCCTTTTCCTCATCTACTAAGCGAGTCATCTTGTCATAGAAGGAGATCAGGCTAGCCAAGCAGGACTTGCCTTTCATAAACCCATGCTGGTCACCTGGTTGTCCTGTACATGGTGTTTCGATTTCAGAAAAACAATCATGTTCTAACAAAAACAAAATCATTAAGATTTTTCGCATCTTCTCTTTTTCCTTCTTTAATGACTATTTAAATGAAAGCAGCAAGAACAAGTGATAAATATAAATAAGGAAAACAGCAACAAACGAAAAATTCTACTGAGTTTCTGAGTTCATTAGGGTTCTCCAGGAACCACATCCAGAAAGTATTTTTAAATACTTCTGGAGAACTTTAGGCAATTTTCTTGACGTAGGGTTTCTCTGAAAACAGTTTAGGCAGTGAGTGACACATGCTTACTCTACAGAACAGTTCCTAACTTTACTGAATATCTGCTCACTTTGGCAATACATTTTCCACTGTCAGCTTTTCAGAACCAGCAGCACGGACTTCCCACTTATGCCTGATTTAAGTTCTGAGATCATGAGTTGAACTTAAACGTGCATGTGTGTTGCTTTATGTATTAAGTATGTTTGAATCTGGCAAGGCACGATCAGCTAGGCGTGGAACAGCACCTTGCCATGTTTCTTAGAGGTGTGAAGAAATATTTCACAGAGCTTTATTCTGCATTCTCCAAAACACAGAACTTGGTCTATAAACACACGGGGTTGGGAAAGCATTCATGTGATGCCAAAACTTACTATAAATTCTTATTCAACAGCTTGGACACTGCTTACAGAGTTGAAATATCTTTTACACTAACACCACAGTTCTATAAGTAGCTTTCTGTTAAGCTAGTGTTGATTTAACCCATTCTTGCCTCTTCTGCAGTGTATGCTAAGCCCACTTTGGACTGTCATTGTGATAAACCAGACTGAAGATCACATACAGCTGGAAAAAATACACATCAAACATTAGAGGGAACATTCTGTGTGTGGGTGTTTTCAGCAAAAAAAAACAGATGTTTATAAGGGACAAATTGACAGGGACTACTGTAGCCCAAGCTTTTGACAAATTACACTCCATACAGATTGGCAGTGAAAATTAGGCTCTGATACGTGTACAAATTACTCCCCCATCAAAGCCTATTTTTTTAAGGCAAACATAGCAGTCTTAGTTGGCATAAAATCTCGTTTACACATTTCAAATAACATTTGTATGCCCTGGAGCAAAACTGATTGTCAGCCCTGGAAGTGTCAGGGTGTTTGGCTGAGTAGTGTGGCTCTGTGTTCCTGCCACCCCCGGCCCTGGCAATGCTGGGACTGCACATGCCAGGGCCCCTCAGCTTTGCAGTGTCGCCCAGAAGTTTATTTATTCTTCTGTAGGCTTCAAAAACAGGAAGTGACATTTCAAGTAGTTGCAGATTTACTGTGAGCCCATGGCTTGTCCCTCTGCATTGTCCTCACTTTCCTGTTTGAGCTTGGAGGAAGTGGCCAGAGGGATGGGGGAGGGAGATCTCCCTGTGATGCTTCTCAGACTGCAGCCTACATTACTTAGGGGAAGAGTGATGGAAACATATCCAAACCCTTGCCAAAGGCTCACAAGAAATATTTGACATCTCACCTATAGCAACAAGCAGGAGTTAAAGGTTAAATCACACACAACCCAAGCGTTTGGGAAAAGGAAGTGTTTATGTCATCAACTTCTGTTGGGCTGTAAAGGAACAGCGTACAATAGTGGAACAGGCTCTGAGCTATCAGGAAAATACGCTGTGGCTTAGTGCTGCTATCTGTGAACACAGAAAGCAACAATTGCTTCTATGTATTTATATTTTCATATCCAAATGCCTTTTTCAACTCTATCACCATTTGGATGGTTAAATGGGGAGTGCACAGAGTGGACACCACTAGCTACTTTCTTTGCCTGCATGTGTGTAGACATGAATCATTACCCAAATACTCTGGTTTCCCATGTTGTATCATTTCATGTGGGGAACTGTCACTAAGGAGTCAATCGGCATTGCCCACTCATGTAATTTATGGATTAGAGAATCCAAAGTCACAATGTGTTTTCTAAGATAATGAATTGGTATTCTGAGAACTGAATTAAGGAAATACTATCTTAGTTACTACGTGCCAAAATCGTGCAGAGGCTACTTCAGCCTATATAATGCTAATACCTCTGTGGTTGTACTTCAGGAAAAGTGATTCTGCTGGCCACTGCTCCTTCAGTCTGCTGAAAAAGCAGCAAAATTTGAGAGGATCTGCTCCATGAACCATGAAATGTTCTTCCTCATTTAATTTCTAGTCATACTCAGTGGGAATTTACTGTACAAAGACTGATCCTCAAGAGAGAAAATCAGTCTTATTGTGAGGTAATGACTATAATTTGTATGTTGCTACAGTTTTCTCTTCATATATATTACCCAGCCTTTAGCCAGCTGGGACTTATCTCACCTAGCTTTAGCAGTTCATAACAGGTACTCAGAATTAGTTGTTTCCTCTGCAAACACTGTAGAGGTACAGGAACTGTTAGAAGAAAATTCACTTTACATGCCTTTTTAGATGGATAGATCACTGATTATAAAGGGAAGCTATATAAAAGTTTTATACTAAATTTCTGATTTTTACATGGCTAATGTTAGGTAAGTAGACTCTTGCTGGAAGTACTTAATTTCTTATATTTTGCACAAATAAAATTAAAAATAACTTTGAGACAAGGGTTAAGGGACAATACTAGTCATCTGTGAGTGTATCCCGTTCATTAAGCAAAACTGCACCAGTGCATAATCATCCATAGTACTCAGTATTATGTGCCAGCAAGTGGTAGCATGAATATAAACATTGTGCTGGCAGGGAAAG
>NW_010107963.1:51189-64371 GCF_000699245.1 Pterocles gutturalis
TGGAAATTTTCCTCTCACAATAGGCAAAGATGCTGACAGCACTTGCAGAAAACAGAATAAAGTAAAACAACATATCAAATAAATGTTGCAGCATAGGCTTTCTTATCCATGTTCTGTCAGGCTAGAGGTTATCAACATTTATTTAGTTATGTGTATTAGACAATATCGTTTGAGATACAGACATTGTGCCGGTAGTCCTCATTTATAAAATGAAACAGTCTGGAAGTTATTCTAGGATGCTTGATTATTTTATTTTTAGGTAAATCCTTCCTTATTGGCAGTGTTGTGTTTCTTCGTTCACTGTTAAAAATATTTTGTCTTAATGATTTTCTCTTTCCTGAACTTAAGTAATTGTGATTTGAGTCTCAAAGGTCAGAGGCAAAGAGAGAGGTACCACTGAGCTTAAAGACCAGAGCCAGAGGCTGCAAAGAAAGAATGAAGATGGTTGATCTGAGATCTATACACTGTTCTTTTCTTACATTAGTATCTCTCCCCCTTATGCCCATTGGGCCAGCTCCTCAGATATGTGCTTGAGTGCATGGGTGTCTCTGTCACCGCAGCATCAATTGTCACCATGCACCGGTGACAATGGAGCCTTCCAACAGAGCTGGGGAATCTTTTTGGGCTGGCATTTCCATTCTGCTCTCTCATACCTCTTTGGAATTTTTCCCTTGCCACTTCAGTCTCTTATTTTGCTGTTTCTTCAATAGGAGAGGCTGAGTTAGGCCTGCCGCTTCATACTGCAATGTTTAAAATTTAGGGTGCTTGCCTGACAAGAAATCAAAACCTTCCTCCAAGCTGATAGAGGAGATGTGAACCTGCTGTTCTACGCACTGGGTGCTGCTTTAACCACTGGACTTAAATGGTGTGGAAGAGGGAGAGGAAGACATGGCCAGCTGTCAGGAGGTTCTGAAAGAAAATGTTCTACCAATTTTGCAAAAAACAAAACCAAAACTAGGAAACCAATCCATCTGTTATCACAACAGACCCATTAGTTATGTAGGTAATATCTCCACCTTTTTCACTATACTCTTTTGGCTAAAATCACAAACTGACCCTTCACCATCCTTCACCCCAGGTATTAACATGACATTTGTGTTTTTTCCTTTTCATCTCTTCATTAATCCCTTATGCTCACTCAAAGGAAATGGAAGCAGGGTGAGGGAACACAGCAAAGGACACTGCTATCAGCAGACGAGTCTGTGGAGACAGAGAGCCTTGGTGGCTGAGAGATGATGGCTGGGTTCAAACTATTCCTGCATGGATCATTTCACTTCACTGGTTTCTCTGAATTTCTTTCTTTGCTCCAGGAGTCTTTGATAAATATTTTACAGGGCCAAGAAAGGAACTGGAATTAAACACGTCAGTTTTGCCTCTGGATTAGGAGGAACTTGTATCAGATTAAGAGAATCAGCTTTCAGACATAGCAATGATCTGAAATAATGCAAGCTGTGAGACTAGAAAAGAGGCTATGCAATGGCCCCAGGCCTCCTCCTTTTTTTTGCACAGTTCCAGAAAAACAGTGATCATGGGTTCATGATCCAAAAAAACACCTGCCAGTGATCTCAATAGAAATGTGCTTCTGCCTACCAGCTACAGATCTGGCTGAACAAGATCAGTTCGTATATTTTCAGTGGAAATATCAATTCCTCTCTACTAAATCTCATATAGAGCATACTGTCATATTTTCACTTTGTTATTCAAGTAAAAGTTCTATACCATTAAATAACTGATGACACCATCACATCGTTCTCAATAGTAATTTTATAATATATTGTTAAATGAAACTTCAGCTAAAATCTATATCAAGAAAACCGTGTGAAATAAACCCTCTATATTTTCCCCAATCAACTTCTTTTACCGACTGCCACTATTTAAAAAGATAAGTTCTTCAAGTTTTCATATGGCTGCCACTCAAAACTATTTTCTTAACATGCTCCATTTGGAAAAGTGGATGTGTACGTCTCTACTTTGAGAGCGCTGTCACAGCCTGTTGCAGAGATGATACCCTTTGCGATAATATATTTCAGCTAAAATTTGAATACCTGTATTACAAAAATCATTACTATATTATTGATAATTTGTTTTCCCCAGGAACAATCTGACATATGAAATGTTGATCTTTTTTTTAGCCTTGTGGCCCAGCCATGCTGTCACCCTTATCGTTGTGGTATAGTTTTAGAATGTCTTATAAGCTCAGTTCGGGCTCTCAGCTTTGATGGGATACAGACATCAACTGCACTGTCCCTTGAACTGTGACCTTAAACAACCAGGCTTTTTCCTTCCCCATGGGAATCATGTGATTGCACTCTCAGCGGATAATTTTTCCTGGATTTTTTATGGTATTTCCTACACAGGAAAATCACCCTGTTATCTAATTTTGAAAGATTACCAACAAACATTTTCGGATTTTTTTTTAAAAAGTATGTCTTCTTCCCTTTCATTGCTTATCTAAAAACACATGCTTTAGAAAAACTAAGAAAGGATCACAAATGTATTTTTTTCACACAAAGTGACAGAAAGTAAGCAGTTGTAAATATGATCATGCAGCTCTTAATCAAGAAACTTCAGTATAATATGCAAAGAAAAATAGTTTAACAGTAAATTTGGCATTTTCCACCAAAACAGAAATAAGTCACAGTTTAAAGTCATCACAGAAAATGTTCCATATTCTCAGACTGTGAACTCCAACAGAAACAATTTTCAGGAAGAATTTGTGCTCTTCTGTTCATGCAGTCCCTCACAATGACACAGTTAACATGCCTTCACAGGCTCGTATCTTTATGTATCTGTATTTATATTTTCTTGACGAAACAGTCCAAGCAGGTGTTCAAGGGTTCATGCAGTATGTGAAATTCTCAGAAACAAAAGCGTGATAAACTGAATACTGCTCTCAGTAACTTCGATTTGTAGCTGAACTAATCCAGAATTTATACCACTGTATGTGATAAAAGAATCTGACTCAACATCACTCACAGTTGCTGGCCTACAGGAAGCTGGCCACCTTATTGTTGAATGAAAATCAGTAGCGATGTCAATTCAGATTTTGTCTGAAAAAAAACATGGATTTTTTTGGATACAGAGACATGCTCCATTCATCATACATACAGTGTACTTTTAAATTATGTAGCACGTGTTTATAAAGAAGTGCATCTTCCCTGTGCTGAAAAAAAATCGTCTCTATGAGTCAAATGTTTCTGTATACAAACAACTTCAATAAATCAAAATTTTGGTTTAAGCTAATTTGTAGTTCTGAGAATATGTATTCAATACTCTTTCATTGCTTGCAAAAGTTGTTATTAAATGAGTGGCTGCTGACATACATAAGCAAATTCAAACCATTCATTCCTGGCTTATCTTTCAGATCCCGAGACTAGGAAATTCATGAAAGAAAGGGTTTCTTACAAGATTTTCCTTTGTGACATCCACAAAAGACTGCTTTCTCCTATGTTTTTCCCCTGTGTATTATGATTATTATGTTTCCAGGCATCTGACTGCAAATCCAAGATCCTAGGGCTCTTTTACAAGTCCTGAACTGAGTGACTTCATATTCTTCTTGCAAGCCTTTGCAATTCTTTTGCTATAGTCACTAATTCAGCTCCAGGGAAAATTAAGACATTTTAAAGAGTGGTAGTAAATTGACCTCACCAAATCTCAGTGGAGTAATGATACAGGTGGGGTAGGATGATTTTGCCATTACTGGAAACGTAACAGGACTCACTTGGTAACATAACATTTTGTTTAAGCAAATGTGCTTTTTTCACCTACTAAAGACCTGTCATGAATGATCAGAAGATGAGCACTGGTAACTACTTCTCCCTTGGCTAAGGTATTACAGAGCTTTCAGAGCTTTGTTTTTAGGAGTGAAGATTCTGAATCTGATATAAGTGAAATATGCTATCAGGCTATAAAATTTGTTTGTTACACACCAACTGTTCACTAGAATTCTCTTCTGTTTCTCAAGACGTGTAAGAAGAAACTTTCTAAAAGACACAGTATTGGTGAAATTTACCATGTTTTCAAAACTAGGACAAGGGGTCAAATAAGTCATCATTTTTTATCAAAATGTACTGTTTTCTACCCTGTTTTCTAAATTACAGATACACTGTTTGTCAGAAGGATCTTCCTTTGATACTTATATATATGAGTATGAAGAATTTGTCTCTTGACTACTTCCAGCCAAAAATCCATAGAAGATTTTGATTTTTCAACAGAAATTTAGAAAGCAATAAATAGTTCAAAAATCCAGTGTTCACAAGCCTGGAGTTCGAGTCATTTTTCCATCTACTATAAGCCTGGACACATTGCATCCTTCCTGACGTACCATGCTCTCATACACAAGTCTCTGATCTTACTGGAAAGTTTTCTGCCCCACCTATTTTACAACATCTTTTGAACATGCAAAATAAATTGAACGTCCTCAATCTTTCACCATAACTCCTTAATACACTATTGCAGGTCTATCTGAAAAATTTCCAAGTTGTTGGCTTCCTTATTAAAATAAAGTGTTGATACCAGATCTGGTAAGATTACTCCAATGAGAGGCTCTGTAATTTCTGTATGAAATTATTTCCCTACTCCCACCTTCAGGCTTCCTGCTAACACATCTGAGAACTGCATTTAGCTTCTTGCATGACAACATATGTTTGAATATGCTTTTTACTGTTGCTGCTTTCCAGGATACAATCTTCTACCCTAACAGTGTGTCTTGGAGCCTGTGTTTCTAGGTATATGGCATAGCATTTAGCTGTGTTAAAGTGATGTTGATGAAATGAATAAATCGTAAGAAGTCACCCAGTTGTCCAGCCGATATAACTGACGAGTTCACATTTCATTTACCTCTCCAGTGAATTATACAGATAAATGCAAATTTTGCTAAGAGTTTATACATTTTGTCAAATTTTGATTTGAACTGATCTCATTAGAAACACACATTTCCCCTTCACAGGTACTTTTTCTGATATATCAGTTACCCAGAGCTTCCATAAGCCAAGATTTTTTGCATTCATTGTGTTATAACATTGTCATACTTTTCTGATAGGACAGTCTTTCCATGATCTTGCCTGTGGTTGATGTTAGTTTGCCATTTTGCAAGTTTAGAAAAATACAGTTTACAGAGTGTTTAAGATCCTCTCAATCCTCTTTTGGAATAAAAATTATGTAATTTTCACTGGAAGATGAATTAATTCCAAATTTGACTTCACTCCAAGCTCAAAAAAAAAAAAAAAAACCCAAAAAAAACCCACCACTTTGATGTATAAATTATTCTATTGGTGAACATCACCAGTTAACATGCTCAATAGTTTTATCATATTTTTTAGTATTGGCTAAGATTTTTTGTCTGACAAGTTCAAGCAATTCCATCCTTTCATTTTTAATTTTAATGGCCTTGGAGTTTCAGTGATTTCTTTAACTTCCCCTTTCCTTTATCTGTATTTTTTTTCCCAATAGTATTCTTTTGTGTAGCCCATTGTTTTCTGTACCCACATATATACTCGGCTGTTACAAATATCTTAATTCCTCTTGATATTTTTTATAATTGCAGCCACCTTCAGTAATGATTCTCAGTTTGGAGCATCTAGGAAAGTCTCCTTTATTAATTTCCAATTACTTTTCACATTTTTGCTGGTATCACAAAGAGGGTTTGAAGGGTTCTATTTGTACTCACACAACACCCAAACCTTCTAAATTGATGTTCTGTAGATGGACACATTTTTTCCTGAATGTTTTACCAAGTAGGGGAACTGCTGTTTCTATTTCCTCAGCCTATTCAATAGCCTATTACATGGTCTTAACATTATCCCATTTTTTATTTATAATTTAATGCATGAATTAGTGTGCAATCAAGATCCTCTCTTTCTGGTTTGTAACTCTAAGCCTTGTAATATCCCTGCTGTCCTTCTTAAATAGTCTGTAACCAATGAGTTTAATATCCAGTCATGTGAGTCATACCACTGCAGTTGAGTAATACCAGCTAGCTCACATTTCTTTTCCTAATTTTGTATTTCCAATTCCCCTGACTCTTAGAATGGTTATAGGAACAAAGATTGTTTTTCTCATACCAGTTCTTAAAGTTTTAGTCCTTTTACTATTGTTCATATGTACTTTCAAATTCTTCTGCACAGACTAATGTTACCTTGGATGTACTTTCCTTTTTACAGAGGTGGAAGAAGTCCAAAAGCAATCCATTCTGCCTTCCTAGAAGAAGGGTCCCTGTCATATATGCTTTTCTGGAGTAGTTTCCCTGAAATAAAGATAGTTTTCCTCATTTATATTTCAGGCAGAAGTGACCCTGTTGAATGGGTAACTCCAGCAGAAGATTAAATGTAGGTAGGGAAGCTACCTATACTTATGCCTAACCTCTGGATGTGTGTATTTTCATTTACAGTAGGCAGTATGCACCTGGTGTAAAGAACCAGCTTCTCTCCTGGATATAGGCAAGTGGTAAATAAAACTTCCAATTTATGCCTGGAATGGATGAAGCAGGGACATCTTGTGAAACCGTAATGTTGTTATAGTAACAAGGAGACAAACATGTCTTAAAATAGCCAGACTGTTGATTTGGGATTAATAATAGTCTTTTCCTTCTCGATTTTCAGAGAAATGCAGTTCAACTAAATCCATCTGGCCTGTTCAGCCATGTTTCATGTCTCTTGGCTGTTAAACCGATATTTTCAAATGTTGTTCCTATTGAGAACTTAGAAATTACTGTTTTTGAATAAACCAGAGTGGGAGAAACTGACTTTGTCATAGGAGTTGGTGGAGGGCAAGAATTGCTGCATTTTCTTTGAAAGAACATCAGAGTAAGTGTCCTGAAAGTAGCTTTTATACTTTTGATGTAATCAGAAAGTCTATCTATGATTTACACTTCTTACTGATCCAATAAAAAGGCTGTGCTTTTATAGATCCATATAACTCCTTTACTGAGCAAAGAGCATCTCATATGGGATATGCTATGTACCAAAGAGGCTTAACACTGGGGAAGAGGGCTTTTTCTCTTCTTGTAGGTGCAGTAGGTGAGAGCTCCGGGGCTCCTTGGTTCCCTCCACAGGCTTATTCCATATTCTGAACTTTTTCTAGATGCGTTATGAATGTAGATGTAAGCAATGCTGCAACAGAACCTAAATTCCTCATGCAAACCTATTCATAAAGGAAATAATCTTTGATTTGATACATGACAATCATGTATGTGTCAAAAATTAAGGTATATGCAAAGATGAACTTTAGACTACTCCATAGTAGGGATCCTGAAGCTGATGTTGAACCAAGGAAAGAGGTGCTCCTGGGGTAATACTGCACAGGCTCTCTGCAGGCCCAGTAATGCAGAATGTGTGTGTGTGTGTGTGTGTGTGTGACAGGGATGAAGATGACATAGGTGGAAATTTTTCACTCAGAGGGTGGTGAGACACTGGAAGAGGTTTCCCAGAGAAGTTGTGGATGCCCCAACCCTGGAGGCATTCAAGGCCAGGCTGGATGGGGCCCTGGGCAGCCTGCTCTAGTGAGCAGGGGGGTTGAAACTGTACAATCTTTAAGGTCCTTTTCAACCCAGGCCATTCTATGATTCTATAATTCTATGTGTTTTCTCTTTTATGGAACACTATGCAGGAGTTTTCCAAGCACAGCAAATGAAGCAGCCACCAGTAGCAAAATAAAAATGTCTTTCTGGCCAGCCCCACAAACCTCATGGGTGATGTCTTGTTCACTGCTCCTGCATAAATGGAAAGGGGAAGGAACTGGATGTGAAACATAATTTAGGAGTAAAATGTAGAACACCTTGTGCACATATCAGCATTTAAGAAAGATATTTATGCAGTACAAAAGTACAACTCCCTTCTGTGTGTACATATCGCCATATGTGAAGATCTGTTATTTCAGGAGGAAGATCTTTGGGGTATGTATTAGCTGTGAGGGAGAGAAAAGGAGGTCTAATGGATCACATACACAGGATGTTAGATCCAACCTATGATCGGAGCTAGTGATGAGGATCAAAACATCATTTCATTGTGTGCCAGGTGGACCCCAGACATCTGCAGAGCTATCAGGAGAGCAAAAGGATTTGTAGATGTGCTTCCTATTTCCTTCTGTCAATGCTAAATCTTGTTACTTGAAGCAAGAGTTCATGGAAGCCCCTGGTGAGACGGTTCAATGGTATTTCACTGGTCTTGGAAGTTATTATTGAACAGAGATATGTTGCAGGTCATCCCTTCTTTGTTCTGTGTGCATACATGATGTGACTTTAAGAGCAGGCTTTTCTGTTTTGCTTCCCAAAGTAGTAGTATCCTTGCGATACAGACGTGATTGCTGTACATGAGCCCACTATTGTTTAACACAGCCACTTTCTTGCAGATGGAATGCATAATTTTTAGAAAAAAATTATTATAGATCTACCCTTTAATTTAGTTCAGTAATAGCTACCTTTGGCCAGAGCTTAATTAAACTGTGATAACTTCATAAATCCAACTGGACTGAGTTGTTCTTCCTATGTGAATGTTATCATGAGCTTGCACAAAACTTGTCTTCCTTGTTTTCATGCTTCATAAAAAAATAAGCTAACCATAGTTAGACTGAATAGCATTCTTCAATCCAGGATTAGGCCCTAGTTGTCTCTACTCTTGCTGAATGACATCTTTATAATACAAATTTTGTTGCTAATATTGAAGAAATACGAGTAGAAAAATTTGCCCCAGTTAGATGCAAAGCACTAGTACCTTACCTGGAATATAAACACAGAATTTGTGTTAACTTCTGTCCTTTGCTTCTTGTTCTATGCCAGAAAAGAGTTAAACTCCACATTGTCTACACCTTCCCATTCGGGAGCTGTAGCCAGCATGAAAAGCCAGGCAGTTTTCTCAAGGCTGGACAAATACATCTCCCTCATCCTCTCTTTGTATGTCCTGTGCTCTAGGCCCCCAACATCTTGATAGCTGTTTTCTGGGCTTAGTCCAAGACATCGATTTCTGTCTTGTACTGCCTCCAGTTCCAGGCTCCTCAGTACTGCAGGTCTGGCCTAAATGAGGAGGATAATCACTTCCTCAGCCTGTTGACTGTATCCTTGCTCGTACAACCTAGTACGCAGTTAGCCTTCTTTGCTGCAAGGGCACACAACTGACTCATGTCCAGGTCTTTGTCCACCACACCTCCCTGCTCCTGCTCTGAGAGCCTCTTTTATGTCCAGTCAGTCCCCAGCCTGTACCATTGTGTGGGCTATGGCATCTTAGATGCGGGACTTTCCATTTCACTTTCTGCTGAACTTCATCAGGTTTCTGTCAGCCAATCTCTCCTACCTGCCAAGGTCCCTCTGAATAGCAACCCTTTCCTCCAGTATCTAAAGTGCTCCTACTAATACCCTGTGAACATTGCTGAATGCACCCTATCCCGTTGTCCAGCTCATTAAGAAAACTGCTGACAGTATCAGCTCCTGAGGAAGTCAGCTCACAACTGGCCACCTGTTTGAGCCACTGATCACAACTCTCTGGGTCCAAGCAACACAGCCAGTTGCTAACTCCCCGTACTGTCCATCTATCCAAACCATGTCACTACAGTTTGTGTGCCATTATACAAAGATACGCAGCAAAAGCATATTTTAGAAGTCCAGAGCATGCTATTTCTCTGCACTTACTAGAAGTACAGGTCTCATGAGAATTTTTCCAACTTGATACTTTGCTTTATGTGTGACTGTGGTAGAGCTCAAGACTACGGTCACTCTCCGACGTTATCAGATGGATAGGATAAGCTTAATTGCTTACTCCCAAATTTTCAGTCACTGCCTCTGATCACTGCCTCAGGTGCTGGTTGCTCGCCTAAGGCATAGTAAGGACTGAGGTAAAAATTTTCAGTGGTGAATTGAAATGTGGTCTCACTGAGATGCCCCAGATACAAAAGCCAGAATTGATTCTAACAGAGGCTGGTTCTGTCCTGAAGAGAGACAGCATCACTGAAGACTGTCAGACTGAGCTCTGAATTCCCACTCTTTGGCTAGGATTGCAAAAACATCATCCAGGTTGCCTTTGTGGCTGACTTGCAAGAACCTTCAGCATCCTACAGGAGCGGGGCATTTGCTTTAATTTTAAAGGACCTTTTTTCTGTTAACTCTGGTGCTTAAATAGTAAGAGAGCTGCAAAATATGTGCAAGCTGAATTCGGCCTGTTATGTCCTGTGTGGATACAGGATTTACTTGAGACCTTTGCGAAGAGCTCCATAATGCATTACCCAGACAGAGCCAGCTGCAAGACGTGGCATCACCCGAGAGTTTCAGAAGTCAAGAGATGTGGTTATAATAGGTTATAAAGACCTTTAAAGGCACCTGTTGGTACATACAGATTACCTTCCTCTCTGCAAGCTCCAGCTGCCTCCTCTGCATGTTGAGTAAACACTTGAAACCCCTGATTTAGGGAATATCCAGTTTCTCAGCAGCGGGCACTTGTCACCAAATGGGTCATTTCAGCTCTGCCTCCATTGTGCTAGTGGTGGGGTAAGCCTAAACTGTCTGGGTGCTTGTGCTCAGGCTGAGAATTTACACATCACTCCTTGTCCTTGTCTTTGCAGTGGAGAGACAGTGACCACAGATGGTGCCTGTGGAGAGCAGCGCTTGGGACTGTAAACCCTGTAACAACGGATAGCTGCATAATCCTGTAGCTGACTGTAGCAGACAAGTCACCCTGCATGCTGTAGTTGTGGCATCCATGTCCATGTTAATGTATGGACTTCTTTCTGTGATTGCTTCAAACCAGCAAGCACCACACAGTGACCCAGCACTTCATGTCTCTTTCCTCCATCCCTATGTGAAGCAGCGGGTGGGAAAGGTCCTGCTTGCTACTTCTATCAGTCCTTCCCAGCCCAGATAAGAGTGTCTGAAGGCCAGAGATAGTCTACAATGCTCTTTCCCAGCTGCTTGCTATGGGAGACTGTTGTACTGCCTTTCTATTTATTCCCTCATTTTTGCAGCCCTCAAACTGCCTGTGAGAGTGATGTCAGGGGGTGCCCAGATATCTGAAGGTTTTTGAGAGTTCTGGTACCTCTCTGTGTATGCCTTTAGGCAATTACAGTAGTTGCTATGATTTTGAAGAGTGCTTCTCTCACAGTCCCTAAATGTTCTTACAGATCTGGCCCAGTGTGGCACCTGTGGAATGATTAATTTACAGATTCCACCTGCTGCAGATACAGATGTTTTTTGGTTTTTGTGGGTTTTTTTTTCCTGTAGTAAAAATGCAAAATCTCCACTAAGTTTGCTGCTTCCCATGTGATTCAATTCAAGAGCATGATCTATATGCAGATTGAGATCCGGTTTTTTTAAGGATGGAAAAGGTTGTGGTCAGCATTGTTAGTGTCTGGGAACTAACCAGATTGTACTATGCTGAAGGTAGGATATTGCTAATTTGAGCAGTTGTATTTCTTTTGAAATTCAGTTTTGGTGGGGATTTTTTGATTGGATGAATAGATCAATATTCAGTACCATATGAAATGTACAGAGAGATGTGAGCATGTTATTAGTATGTTATTATTGTTACTAAATGTTTGCGGACCACAGAAAGTCCTTCAGTGAGTCTGTATGAGAACTAAAGATAGCAAAATTCAGCTATGCACTTGAACAAAGACAATACACTGCTTTTACTCACTCTCTGCTGTGTACCTCCATGTTGTGCCCCTGTCCCAGCCTTGAGTCCTACTAAATGGACAGACACCCTGGCCAACACTTATCTCCTGTACAGCATTGTACTTTATGGAAACTAATGTTGGCCTCGTAAGGTGAAAAATGGAGTCCAAGTCGTAACTAGCTACCCTCCTGATGAGGAAAGCAGGTAAATATGTTGCTTTCTTTGTGATGGCCACACCATGTAAGGATACTGATTTAATTACCAGTGTGTATTAATAGCTAACAGCAGCCACCAGAGAAAGCGTGAAGAGGTAAGGCAGCATACAGCGATCAGTGACGTGGTGCTTCTTGAACTGCAGCTAGGATGCTTTCAGACTGAAAGTACACTCAAGCTGGCACACAGATAAGTGCTTCCTCTCTGGAATAAGTGTTTTTTTCTGGTGGGATATGTCACCTGGACCCTGGAGCCCTAGCTGTGCCATACAGAGTGCATGCCTTAGGAAAGGCAGGGTGGTGGCACAAATTGGCAAGTGTGTTTGATGCATTCTTTCCCCATGCCTTCAGCAGTTTGGAAGCTTTGCCTCAGTAGTTTCAGTGGGAATGGACAGGGCAGTGGCACCGTTTAAGCTGTGTATAATAGTAGTCAATGTGAACAAATTTGTTGCTGTAGTGAGGTTCATTTCAGGTCTGCACTTATCAATGTTTAAATGCTTACTGTGAATTAAGTCAACAATTTTTTTTTTTTGATGTGTATTATGTTACATACCATTTCATAGTATCCTAAAAGAAATAAGGAATGACTGGACAAACAGCTGTCTATTCTGGGAAGTGTTTTTGAGCTAAAAAACCTTACTGTTTTATGTCATCTCCATGAAATTACTTTAGAGTAGCAGAAATTGCTTCGGAAACTGTTTGTGGCAAGCTATGGAAAGCTTTAGTTGCAGAAATAGAGAGAGAAAACCTACAGACTGTGTGAGATTCTGGTATCCTGGATGAATCAATCAAGAGCCAAAGGGCTGGGAGTAAGGAGGTTTTGTTGCTCTTCACTGAATTACATTAAAATAAATAAATACAAGGATGTATGTTCAAAAAGTACCTGGCAGAGCCTCTGAAATATGTGTCCCTACCTGGTTGTGCTGTGCGTTCACTAGGAAGTTTGGAGATTCAAAAAAATGGTGGTACTGGGGCGATTCTGGGGGAAGCAGGACGTTAAGCAGAGGTCTTGGGCTTGTCACACTGAAGTTTCATTTCTAAGCAGTGTCTGTTTAACACTCTGAGATGGATGTAGCTCAGGATCTGAACTTGAACAATTCAGCACTTGGCTTGTCAGGAGGAGGGGATGCACGGAGCTGGAAGGTATACAAGGAGTATGAGCAAGTCTCTGTCCATTGAGTTCTGCACAGGTAAATTAGACCAGCAACATTTACAATGTGAATACTTTTGGATTAGGGGAGACTATTGTAAGTCTGGAATTAAAACTTTCGGCTGGTACTGCTCTGCCTGCTTGATCTGCCTCAAAGCAAACCCACAGGCTGTTACCTGCAGTAAAGATACTGTGGCTGCTCCAGAAAGCCAAGAAGCAGCACTGC
>NW_010107963.1:64381-69334 GCF_000699245.1 Pterocles gutturalis
GCTAGGTTATCCGTGAGTACCCTCTACGGGTGTCACTGGTGACTGCAACAAGACCAACAGCGAGCAGCACACTCGAAAATTTATTACAAATGAGCACATCATTGCAGCTCTGACAGAATTGATTGTAGATGCTGTATCCCATAGATTTAGATGATGCTGCCCAGCAAATGGCACTTTTTGACCTTTTACACCTTCAACAGAGGCTGTTGAGCCCCACTTGCTGTCGGTGTGCTTCTGTAGAGAGCTCCCACTGCTCTGCTAAAAACCAAGGAAACTCTGGCCCTGATATTTCTAAAGCAGACCCTGAAAAAAAAAACCAAAGTGCTGATCTGTTTGAACGTTTGTGTCACAGAATCTCTCCAGCTGGGTTCTGCCAACCCAAAGGGAAATTTATGTGGAAACACCCTCTTCTGTGATTTATTCTATTGCTTCTGCTTTTTCGTCCTGTTAGAAATATAAAACCAGCTCACCTGAACATTTTTTTCTGTTGAAGGAGGCAGGAGCAAGAAAATCGAGAAGAATGAGCCCTAATCTTTTTGCAACACATGTCTTTAATTTGTCTCCTAGCATATACATAAATGTGGCAGTGTGTGCCACATGACACCTGGAAAAGACCGTACCTCTTTGGACTCCTTGCACAAGAAGAGGATAAAGGGGAGGGGAAAGCACATGATGAAAGAGTTACACTTCTTGATTTGTAAGTCAAAAGACTAAGATACTCGTTAGGTATTTTCCTCTGTGTTTATAGAAGATAAAGTCTATTTTGTAGAAATGAGTATTCACTTCCATTCAGTGAAAGAAAGGTGTTACAGGTGGTGGAAGCTAGTTAGTTTCCATCTGGTAAAGCAATCTTATAATTAGAAAAATCCTGGGTACATGCTCTTGAAATCTCCTAATAAATAAAAGTTCTTCCAACAAACGACTGTCTAAATATTAGCATAAATTTGTAGCTAAATTTACCAGGTACAGGTAGAAAACTTAATTCCAATCCACTTCATTGCAGTAAATTAATATATACAAAAGAAGGATCCATTAGTGTTCAAATCTATACACTTTTATTCAAACACTTATTAAAACAACCTGGTGTCATGAGAAATGCAAATATTTCATTTCAGTATCCAGGGTGCGTAACTGATATTTGTATTAATGTTTTTCTGTCCCCTTTCATACAAATGTATCTTGTTAGAGCTCCAGAGGCTATTAAGTTGCTGTCCTTTAAAGCATTCTTTAATGATGAAGCCCATGTAGTCTGAGATTACTGCCTCTCTGTTTTGATCACAGTCCATAAGAAGAATCTTATTACTCTCATGATGGACAAGAAAATCACATAGGCAGATTCATGGTGACTTGTAATTTTCATACAATTCATTTTTTGTACTGTATGAGTGTAATGTAGGAAGTTCCAAATAAGAAATGTCAAGTCAGTTGATTAAAGGCCCATATCAGTATGTAAGTGATGAAAATCAGACTGTTTGGAAACCGAAAAAGAGATATGACATCACCTTACTGAAAAACAATTTCAGCAGAGACAAAATCAAATGCATTATAAAAATCTATGGCTACCTTAAAGTTAATAAGCAGAAGCAGAGATTTATATGCTCCCTGTGAGATCAGTTCAGATTCAGGCTTTTCAGCTGGAATTACTCCTTCCAAGGTGTTGCTTAGAGATGGATTGCAAATCTAGAATTAAAATGAAGGATCTGGAAATAAAACACATAAAGAGGAGACATTGGATCAGTGGTTCCAACCTGCATCTGTCATGAACAGCTATATTATATGAGCATTTCCAGCTCAATTTTAAGCTGGTTAGATTTTTTTCTCTTTCCACTCTACAGAAAGGCAGTCCTCAACCCCAGTCCTTAGAGGGTTAGACCCATTTGCAGCTCATAATGTACTCCTGAGTGGTTTGTACCTATTTGGTTATTTGCCATCATTGTCTTTCACTCTTAACAGCTTTTTTTCCTTCCAGGTTTTTATGCCTCTGACATGTTCTTAAAAAACTCCTATTCCCTATAATACTGTCATTTTTGATACTACTATTTATTTCTACTTCTGACATCATCCTAGTATCATCTGCTCCAGATTAAATCAGTGTTTTCTTGGACAGTGGTCAGAACTGTATGCAGCTTTTCAAATGAAATTCTAGGAATGCCTTTCACTTTTCTGAATATTGCACACTCTCTGTGAAAACAAATTTGGCACTTTCTGTGTTGCACCCCAGGAATGATTGCCATCCTTTGATTTAACATATTTCAATGTATTTTCTTTATTTTCTTTCTTGGTCAATTCCAGTTGATGATTCTCCTGCTTGCATTTCCACCAGTTCACGCAACTTCCTTTCTCATATTCCAGTCTTCCTCTACAGTGGTAGTACTGTCTGCAAGGCACAGTTCTGTGAAAACTTGAAGATATATGTGCAATTGTGCCATTACCAAATTTCATTATCCTAATCAACCTTTTTGTGAAAAACTTTGGGGAAAGTAAAACTTTTGGTTTTAGTTTCATCAGAAATTGTCATCTCTTGTTTTGAGGACTGAATCAATTTTATAATTCTTATGTCAATACCTGTTTTCTCCAGCAATGGTAATTTCCTGTGATGTATGTATCACATGTTTATCAAAGCCTTGATAGACTAAATCTTTGGTGTTATATTTTTGGTGGTTTTTTGTTTTGTTTTGGTGGGTTTTTTTTTTTTTTTTTTTTTTTGGTCTGGAAATCCAGTTAGCAGATCAACCTTACGCAGTCCTCTTCCAAGCAGTCCACATAGAATTCTATTCCAGTTTTCAATTATCTACTGGCTTTTCTTTCAAACTCTGATATAAACTTTTAGAACTGACATGATTGGACTAGCAGAAACATTGACTGGCATTCATCAGCTGCTTGATGTTTTCAGCAGCATGTTTAAACAGATCTTTGGTGGAGGGAGTGGGGGTGATTTCTTCCCCCCTATCTTTCTTGAAACTGTATTTGTACTTAACACCACTTTGGTATGGAAACAATCCTTCACTCAGATGCTGTAACATGAAGGCTGTTAGAAACCCAGTGGAGCTTCCAAAATATGCTTGAGCTGTGAACTTTCCTTTGATGGACACAAATAGCGTAGCTATAGATCCAAATTCTCCTTCTACCCTTCGGACTATAGATTGTAGTTACTGCTTGTATAACTATTTTTATTCCACTAGATGGCACCACAGTCATTGCAGACACTGGGATCTGCATTTTCATTCTATACCTTCAGAACAGTTTACTAATTTCGTAATTTTGATTATTTCCCTTTCAGTCCTACAGAGTAAGACCTGTTGGAAAATGAACTGAGGAGGGTGTAGACCCAAATCCATGGAGACTGGCAGATGTGAATATTAATAATAAAATCATAATTATTTGAGGGTTTTTGCCCTTTATTCTTACTGCTTGGTTTCGTTCATGTCAGTGGAATTTTTCAGGGGCCAAAATTTTAGGCTAACTAAAATCAATCAAATACCTGTGCAACCTCTGCAAATTCAGCATCTCTAGTACATTTTGTAAATTACTTGACATAGTCAAACTCCACAGAGCAGTACAGATCCAGCCTTTGCTAGCTGAAAGTGCACACACTTGTTCTTAAAGCAGAAAGGTACAGTTTTTTACCAATCCTTGTTGTCAGGGTTGCTAGTGTACCTTGTCTATTGGCTCTTACTTATAATACTATGTCAGCTGGTTCTGAGTGATTTTTTTTCACCTTAAAAAGTGTAAAAAGAGAAATATGGTTTAGGGTTTTTTTAAGCTATGAGAGGAGAAATAGAGTGAATTCCCTCTCTCCTACAGATTTTTTTTAACAGAAAAAACCTTGTTATTACAGAATTGTCACAAATTAGATGTTGCATCCATTTGAAAAGGTGAGACTCTCAAGAGGAACCAAAGCTTTCATTTTGACTTGCTCTAATTCCAGACTGATGGGTCAGTAAGAAGGAGAAAGCTGCATGTACATACCAGTGCTAACAGAATTGATTACAAGAACATATTTACCTTCTATCTTTTTTGTGACTAGTCGTAATTGACACAGTATTGAGAAAGGCTTTCGATATTTCTGAATTTCTTATTTCCAAATGAATTCTAAACTTTGCTTTTCCCTTATTGGAAGCTGAAATTTTAATGAGGTTGTTGTGAAGTTAAGACTTCTCTCTGTATAAAAACCAGGACTAGAGTAAATAGGTATAAATATATGTTTGTTTAAAAATAAAATGCTAGTAATGCATGAATAGGTGTTTGCATGATTTAAAGGTTTCTTATATGACTTTTTCTGGTCCTGTTTAAAAAAAAGAAAAAAAGGAAGAGAAAAGGAAAAAATGTCAAAGGAACAAATTTAAAAAAAAAACCCCAAGCATTCCCCATTGCCTATCACTTCATTTAAACAAGAGAAACTTGGGTTCAAAAGTACTTTTGGTTTTCTTCAGTGAAATTATGAGACAGACTTAAATTGGTAATGATTTCTTTACATTTTTTTCCTCGTTTTGGGCAACCTGTTCATTCTACTTGCTGTGTGGACTCTACAGACATGGCTTTTTCAAAACAACATTTATTTTTCACTGTAATGTAATAAGTGTTTCATAATCAGTACTGTATACTGCATTTTGTAGTCTGCACCAACTGTTGAGCAAAGTAGTAGCTCTTGATTCCCTGTGGACAAATTAAGCTTTAGATTTTGGAAATTTTTACATATAAATACTAAGTCTTCTGCCGTAGGAACTCAAATATGCAAGGAATGACCAAGTGACCCACCTAGTGGATGAGGGAAAGGCCATGGATATCGTCTACTTGGACTTTAGCAAGGCCTTTGACACCATGTCCCACAGCATTCTCCTAGAAAAGCTAGTGGCTCATGGCTTAGACAGAAACACCCTTTGCTGGATAAAAATCTGGTTAGACAGCCGAGCCCAGAGAGCCATGGTGAATGGAGTTAAGTCCAGGCGGCGG